>NC_091219.1:22218036-22280536 GCF_040958095.1 Procambarus clarkii | reverse complement strand
CTTGGGTCGCAGGTTGCAGCCTGTTGTCTCGGCTTCGCGTTGCGGAGTTTGTGGCGGCCAGCTCCCTGGTTAGCCCTTTCTTTTCCTTCTCTTTGGGTATGAAGCTCCAGAGAGCCGTAGGGGCTCCCACAGAAAACCAGCGTTGAATGTAATGAAACGCCATTTTCTGGGCGAGCCCCAGAGCCTCCCTGGCAACCCTCCCTCCTACCGGTCGGCGTTTTTTTCGCGTTGGTTGAAGCTTGGCTTCTGAACTGATGCTAGGCAGCCAGCGAGATGAAGTCCGGGCTCCCCCCTTCCCCTCTCGGGGTGTGGAGGGCTGCACGGATGATCGGCGCGGCAGTAAAGTGTGATGTTTGCTTGTTTCCTTGGGATTGTAGGGAGTTTCTACCTCTCTGTTCGGTTTTCTTATTTAATTTTTTTTCATGTGGGGGTTTGTTTTGTTATGCCTACCTTTCTGGGTGCCTAACCCCGGTCGATGGCAGATAAGGAAAACCCCAACCACAAGGGGGTTTTCCAGGCCCATTGCTCCCTGAAACCTCTCTGAAGGGGCCAGGTTCTGGCCCTGGTCCCTGGTAGGTCTGAACTCCTTAGCTAATGTCCCGGTCTAATATAACATACATTAGCCTGATAAGCTCCAGGGAGCCTCCGGGGCTCGCCCAGATAATGGCGTTTCATTACATTCATCGCTGGTTTTTTGACGAGTTTGAGGCATTGATATTTCCTTACAACCAGCAGTGGTCTCTTTTGTCCCACTGACTTTGTGGGTACTTTCTAGGTGGTAGCAGACTGATGATTCAAATTCAAATTCATTGATAATTTGAGCATAGTGCCCACTGTCTTTAAAAGAGCCAGGTTTCGGCTCATGGTCCCCAGTAGGCTTAAAAGAACTTTGTGACTATTAGCACCTAACAGTTTGCACTCTATCAGCATTGTAACTTCAGGTAGCCACCGGCGCTCACCCAGAAATTGGCATTTCATTACATTCAATACTAGTTTTTTCTAAATAAATATACTATACATATTTAATATTTATTAAATATTAAAAGAGTTAAACAAGAGTTTAGTCACAGCTGCTGATTATGAATGAAAGAGTTGTTACACAGTTTTCAAAATGATGAGAAACTTCTTATTCATCAGTTTTAAAGCTTAATACATTTTGTTGATAATTTCTTACATGTAAACGAAAATATTTATCATCATTATGGGGTGACATAATATATGTTGTTTATTATTTTCTGTGGAGAGCCTATCTGCTCCCCGGAGCTATACCAGGCTGATGTATAGTTACCTCAGTGTAGTTACAGGATGATAGCTACGCTCGTGGTGTCTCATCTTCCTAGAATTCTTTGTCATATAACACTTTGAAATTTCTGACGGTTTTGGCCTCCACCACCTTCTCGCCTAACTTGTTCCAAATGTCTGCTACTCTGTTTGCGAATGATTATATATAATCTATATAATAATAATAATAACATATCATAATATAAAATCTAATATGCATATATTAGACCATGGCAACAGTCAATCGATGGGGTTCTAAGCTTACTGGGGACCAGCGCCAGATCCTGGTCCCCTCAGAGAGGTACGAGCAGTAGTGGCCTATATATAACCCCTCGTGTAGTTGGAAGCAGTCTATATCTGCTATCTACCAGGTCAGGTACCCAGAAAGGTAGGACTCCTAAAACAAACTACAACTGGTGAAAAATTGCTAACCGAAAGCCGAATGAGCAAACAGAACTCCCCAATTAGAAAACAAGCAAACAAGCATGACATCACCACAGCCGCCGCACTGCTGTCTGCACATCTCCCTCCTCCCTGGGAAGGGGCAGAGAGAGGGGTCCCAGACCTCCCACACTGGCTACCCAACATCAGTTCTGAGGTTGTTGTGCTAGGTGGTGGTCGATCGATTCTAGCTCTAATCTTTGAGCAGTGCTGTGCCTTGTGGTTTAGTGCTGTGGTGTGTGTGGCTGCCCCATTTGGGTTATAGGGACCCCTGACTTATGGGTGTTAGTCGCCTTGAGTTTGGTTACGTCCAGGCCCCCCTTATCCTTCCCCTGCTGTGGTTCATCATGCTCTCCCCCCTGCTCCCGGCTCCCAAACATCTGAGGATTTCGGAGTTGGGACAGGGTTTTCTTGGTAGTGAGACTCTGATGGCTTCAAGGACTGCCCCTTCTGGATCGATGGGGGGCGGAATTTGAGCCTGTTCCTCCTGCCGGGGCTTTTGGGTCATGCCAGCGAGCCCCCCTTCATTCCTGCTTTTCCAGTGGACTCTCCCTTTTCCCTAGAAGCAAAGGATTTGGAGGACGGCTTGGCCCCTGTTCCTGACTTAGTGGATTCCGGGGCTGGGGAGGAGTTGACTTGGGGGCTTTGGTCTCATTTGACTCCACTTGCATTTTAATACCCTTGGCGCTGGGCTTGTTGTTGCAGGAGAGAGAGGTTTTCCTATCCCTTCTCCCTGAACAAGTTTGATATGGGTTCATCTCCTCCCCAGGTTCAGTTCGGGGTTCAATTGGGTTCCTTGGTTCCCTTCTTCCGGAGATTTTTGGCTTTCTGTATCCCGCCTAGGGAGGTGCGGGAGGATATGGCTTACCTCCTGCGAGACCTAGATTACGCCTCAATAATGGATCCTTCTTCTTTTGAGTTTGATTCCTCTTTTCCTTACTGGGTGTGTTACAAAGTGCAGGAGACTTCCTGGCTGGCAGACTGCCCTTTCTTTTTATTGGGGCCATGGCATGCATTCTGTCAGACCCGCACGCTTGAATGATGGGAGTTGATTACGGTCATTCAAGTTTACCTGGGGATGGGGGGGTTTGTTTAACCCTTAAAGTGCGCATCACGTCATATGGTTGGAAGTTGTTCCAGTCAACTGCGCATCACATCATATGACGTGTTGGAGTACTACGCAAGATTTAAACGGCCCGCGGATACACGGGGTTCACCACACCTTCATCAGGGCTCTTGTAAGCAGACGCCATTTTAAAAAAAAATTGTGGGCCAAACTCCCAGGTGTTAGGGGCCTCAGTATTGAGTGAGCTACCAAGCCTGATGCACGCAGCATGAGCTAACAGCACTGCTGTTCAGCTTGTGACCACAACAACACCTAAAAATGCCATAATATACTTGTTCATGCTATTATGTAGTGATGATATTATTACAGAAGACCCCTGACTGTGATAAAACTGACCAGGGTTCTGATAATAGCAGGATTGTGGTGATATTTAGCGCTGTGCACCATGGAGGGAGGAGTAATGCTGTGGGAGGGAGGGTGGTGGCGATGTCTTCTGACTGTGTGTGGCCACCTTTTATTGACTGCACTCACCATACCAGCTTAGTGGTTCGCTATGGTTAACACAAATGTAGATACTTGTATATAACGTGTGTATAGAGGGTATAAACAGCAAGAGGAGAAGGTTGGGAGCTGCCATTTTGGTGAGGGCGGTGGCGTCGTCTGCACGACGCCACCGTGCAGACGATGGTGTTGTTTACTGGTAACCACGATGGTCTTTGGGCACCATACCAGTTTACTTGTACAAGTATGGTGAATAAAACAGGTAGATATTTATATATAATGTATGTATATAGCGTAATAACACCACAAACAGTATTGTTGGAGGAGAAATATTTGTGCGTCTGGCCTTGAGGGCGGCAGCCATCAGCTGACTGTAATTACCTAAGTAATTACCTAAGTGTAGTTACAGGATGAGAGCTACGCTCGTGGTGTTCCGTCTACCCAGCACTCTTTGTCATATAACGCTTTGAAACTACTGACAGTCTTGGCCTCCACCACCTTCTCACCTAACTTGTTAACTCGGTTAGTGTGAGGTCCTACGTGTTTGTACCTTTACTCACCATACAAGCTTAGATGTACAGTTATGGTGAACAAAACATGTAAATACTTATATATAACGTCTGTATATAAAAGCAAAAACAGTATGGTGGGTGGAGAATGGTGGCAAGTCAGGTGAGGTGAGGGAGGGAGTGGCAGCCAGTGGCGGGCTGCCACTGCCTGTCACTGCCACTGCCACTGCCACTCAGCATACCAACTTAGTGGCTCGTTATGGTGAACACGAATGTAGATACTTATATATAGCGTCTGTATATAGTGAATAAAAGCAAAAACAGTATTGTGGGAGGAGAATGTGGGTGAGTCAGGTGACTTGAGGGAGGGAGGAAGTAGCAACCAGTGGCGGGCTGCCACTGGCACTACCACTCAGCATGTCAACTTAGTGGTTCGTTATGGTGAACACGAATGTAGATACTTATATATAATGTCTGTATATAGTGAATAAAAGCAAAAACAGTATTGTGGGAGGAGAATGTGGGCGAGTCAGGTGACTTGAGGGAGGGCATGAGTGGCTGGCTGGTACACGGCGGTCACTCCTCGTTACTTTTTGACTCATAATAGCTACTTAGTGGTTCGTTATGGTGAACAAAACATGCAGATACTTATATATAACCTGTGTATATAGTGTAATAACCGACATTATGTGTTCACTGACTGATGAACATAATTGAATCAACAATATGCACCATATTTTTGAGTACAGAGATGATTCACTCATTTTATTATATAAATATATCAAACTACATACTATTGAATAATATTACAGCAAAAAAACTATGAAAAATCAATCAGACATTGAAATAATTAGGTAATTATCTCTGTGGCAACTCCAGCCTGACAGCTGGCGATCAACAGACCGCCTGGGACGCACGCTGAGTCAGTGCCTGTTTTTTGCCAGACTTCCCCGCCCTATAGCGGGCAATATATGCCACTTACGATTTTTTTATTATTTTTCCCGTGATCAGTGAACACAAATTAACAGGTTAGGAAGAAAAAATATATATTTTTTTTTTTTTTTTTTTCAAAATTACATGCGCCTGTGGGGAACAAAGGATATTATACCCATAGCATGTTAAGGGTTAAGTACCTAAATGCGTGCTTGTTCACCCCTGTGCTTCCTCGTGAATTCGGCCAGGTGTAGCTTCATGTGTAGGTTCCCTTCCTTTCGGTGTCACTGGTGGCCAAGGATTTGTGCGCCCATGGGCATTTGGCTTCGGTCTTGTGCTTCTTTTCCCTTCTGGAGCTGTCTTCAGACTGGCTCGAGGAGGATGTGGAGGAGCTGGGTTCAGGGCGGTGTCAGGTGTGCTTGCCTCGGCAGCTCGGGCATCAGCAACCTTGTTGAAGTTGTATGTGCTGACTCTGAAGGAAGCGGTGTTTCTGTTCTTTCCTTTCCGGCTCGTGTGCCGACAGGTGGTGCTCGTCCACTCTTTGGAATCTGTTTGGGTCCTGGCTCTTAGATTTTTTACCCCTTTTTTGTCCATTGCTGTTTACAGAACATGCGGTGGTGCATTTTCTGCATGCGGCTTTGTTTTGTTGTCAGCCTATATCGGACTTGTTGGTTGACCCACTGGGTCTATTGCCCCTCCTTTCGGATGTCTACTCTGTCCCAGATCTGGCTGCTTTTGGTGCCAGGCACTTGGATGGTGTCCCTCGACCTCTGGGATGTGTATTGGCACATCCCAATTCATCTGGGGTTCAGGGACTGGCTAGTTTTGTCATGGGGCATCAGGCTTACCACTTTTGTTGCCTTCCATTTGGCTTGACTCTGACATCTCATGTGTTCACACACCTTACTGGGTCATGGTGACCTGTTTGCTTCTGTTAGGGGTTCGGGTTCTGGCTTACCTCTACGACTGGCTGGTCTGGGCTTCCAACCGGTCCGCGTGTCTGCTCGCCAGGGAATTGATTCTTTTCCCAGTTCGCTGGGTTCAAGTTCTTGGTGAACTGGAGGAAGTCCCATTTGGTTCCCTCTCAGGTTCGGACTTGGCTGAGTCTTGAGTGGGACTCTCGGACTGTTTCCTTGTCTCTCCCTCCGTCGAAATTGCTGCGGCTGTGATCCCGCCTTCAGCTGTTTTGGAGGGCACCCGGGTCACTCATCGGTTGTTTGAGCAGTTGTGTTGGAGTCTAAACTTCGTAGTGCTGGTCTACCAGTCGGGTCGGATCTGGCCTCAGCGGCTGTTAAGGATCCTTCGGGGATGTCCCTTCCACCGCTCTTGCGATCGCTGGGTTCGGACCCAGGGGGCCTTGCATCGGCTGCTGCATTGCCGACTTCCTCTTCAGGTTTTTTTGAGTTCAGTACTGTGACGCCTACCTGAGTCCGCGTACGATGTGTTCATGGATGCATTGTCTCTGGGCTGGGGTTTTGTAACCAGTGGTCACCAGTCAAGCCAGGGGTAGTGGGGTCCGTCCTTCCTTCGGGCTCACAGTACGGTGCGGGAGCTCGTGGCAGTGTGGTATTTGCTTCGGAGGGTTCAGGTCGCTCATGAATTGACAGTTTGGCTCCATTTGGACTGCTCTCCAGTGGTTCATTGCCTGAACCGTGGGGGTTTGATGCGATTCTTGGCTTTTTTGGGGCTGATTCCTCTGGGCGGCTCATCTGCTGAGTTCTTGGTGTTTGGTTCTCTTGGCGGTTCATGTTCAGGGGGTGTTTAACGACCTGGCGGACAGCCTGTCCCAGTTCATTCGCCCCTTCCACAGAATGGACAGTCAACACTGACTCGTTCAGTGGGCTCTGTTAGATGTACGGGTGGCTGGAGGTGGACCATTTCACGTTGGCGTGGTCGAGGCGTCTCCTGGTATATGTGGCACCCCTTATGGTATATATGGGGTCGATGCCTTTCAGCTGGACTGGTTGAGATGGGGTTACCTATACCTCTTCCCACCGGTTTGGTTGTTTCTCCAAATCCTGGCTGGCTTGAAGACTTACCAGGGAAGAGTAGTCCTGTTCGCCCCTTGGTGGCCGACCCAGCCCAGGTTTCAGGCGCTTCTTGCTCAATATCCGAATCTGAGGGTCTTCCCGTTGCTTCTCCACTTTCAGCAGATTGGTCCAGTTTTGTACATGGCTGATTCGATCTTCTTCTCCTGGTCTTTGCGCCTGGTCTTTTTGATGTGGGTTAATCACCACTTGTATGGTGATCAGGTGACTTCGTTGATGGTGTCCCGCCAGAGGAGTTTTGCTTTGGCGGCAGTATGAAGTTTCCTGGTGGTCCTTTTGGCACTTTGTGTCTTCGTAGGTTGTCTTCGATTTCTGATTATGTTGTTTTGTCCTTTCTCTCTTGGTTGTTTCAGAACCGTCATCTTATGCCAAATACTGTCGCCTCGTATCATGCAGTGCTGGCAGAGCCGCTTCAGCTTGCATTTAGGGTGGACATCACTTCTGCTCCGTTCTGCAAGCTCTGTCGGGCGTTGTTTCACCTCCGGCCTGTTCATGTGCCGCCTGAGCCGTCTTGGTCGTTGGATCGGGTGCTCTCTTTTCTTTCTTCTCCTCGGTTTGTGGTGGCCCCTTCAGTTCAGGACTGTTTTTCTGAGGTTCTTTTTTTGTTGGCATTGGTCTCTGGGGGTGAGGTTGGGGAGCTTCATGCTCTCCTCCGGCACAAGGGTTTCTGCTCTTTCAGTCCTGGTGGTCGTTTTGTTCATTTGCAGCTGTCTCCTTCTTTTCTGGAGAAGAATGAAACTGCTGCTTTCCAGAAGGGTCCTTGTGTTGTTGACACTTGGTTGATTCAGCCGGAGGTGCATCATGTTTTGTGTCTGGTTGTGGCTCTTCACTGTTACTCGCGTGCCACGGCCTCCGTGGCAGGGGACGCACTTTAGGTTGACCCAGATTCCCTTCTTTCCTGTTCCAGGGCGCAGGTCTCCCAGGTTATCTGCAGGATTACTCAGTCCAGCCAGCCTGCTGTCTTACCCCCGTGCCTCACGACATTCGTAAGCTCGCGGCTTTGGCTTCTGTTTTTGGTAACGTGTCCTGGGCTAACATTCGGGCATGGATCTTTTGGAGGTCAAACAGGCTCCTGGCCGCACAGTACCTAGTTAATTTTCCTGACCCTTCTCAGGCTTGTGTAGCGTTGGGTTGCATGTTGCAGCCAATTGTCGTGACTTTGAGTTGAGGAGCAAGTTGCGGCCACCTCCTGGGTAAGTCCCTCTTTTCCATTATCTTTGGTTAAGTAGCTTTGGGGAGCTGAAGGGGCTCTCCACAGAAAACCAGCGTTGAATGTAATGAAACGCCATTTTCTAGGTGAGACCCGGAGGTTCCCAGGCATCCCTTCCTCCGGTCGGCATTTCTTTCACGTTTTATATATTCAGCCTTTGAACTGGAGTTGGGTAGCTAGCACCAGAGGTTTGGGACCCCCCCCCCCCTTTCCCCTCCCAGGTGGGGGGGAGTTGCACAGCCCAGGTAAGGGGGAGTTGCACAGACATCAGCGTGAAGGCTGTGGTGATGTCATGCTTGTTTCCTTGTTTTCTGATAGGAGTTCTGTTTGCTTGTTCACTTTTGGTTTGTGATCTTTAACCAGCTGGAGTTTGTTTTGAGAGTCCTACCTTTCTGGGGTGCCTGACCTGGTAGATGGCAGATATAGACTGCTTCTAACAACACGGGGGGTGTCTATATGCCATTGCTCCTCGAGGTTTTCTGAGGGGGGGGGGCGAGGTTCTGGCGCTGGTCCCCGTAGGCTTAGAACTCCATCGATTGACTGTTTCCAAGGTCTAGTATGTACACATCAACTCAGTATAGCTCCAGGAAGCCTCCGGGTCTCACCCTGAAAATTTCTTTTCATTACATTCAATGCTGTTTTTTTATTAATTATAGCACTGCTAACACATTTGGAATGAAGAAAAAATAATTATTTTTATTATGTCAAATTTCACCATTATGCTAAATAGTATCGTGAAACATTATCAAGACATATCTCTAGTAAAACTTTATACCTTACAATTTTTTTTAAATTTGTATCATCTGTGTAATGAGTTTGAAGTCTTATTCAGCGGTACTAAGCAATAACACAAAAATACATACTACACCTCTTGCCACAATAACATGATTTTATAAATAATTTTCAGAATTCATCATCATATTTAACTTGAGACTTTTTCTTATGTTGCCTCTGCTGTCTTTAGATTCAGTATGTGTAATTTTTTGTTTAGGTTATCATGAGGTTTAGTACAGAAGGGTTGACTCCAAAGCAAAAAAAAAAAAAAAAAAAAAAAAAAAATGAACACTTTAGTTTATAAGCATAATTGGGCAGTTATTAATTTGTTTTCATTAAGTTAATTGTCAATTATTTTTGTCACTGAAAATAGCCCCTATGAATAGCACTAATATTTTGCATGTTATTTAAACTAATCCTCAAGTCAAGTGAAGAAGAATCTTTCATAGCATTAGAACAGAACAATTACCACTAAAAGTTTAATTAAATGTTTAATTAACATGTTTAACAAAAACATGCTTAATTAAATTTATCTTAACAATGAGCCATGCTTTTGAATGTTAAACAAACGGGAATCCAAAATATTTCATACACGACACAGAAATGGAGACTTCTATGTAATTACTGTGGCCATGATGATATGACCATTAATCTTATGACTAACAATTTGCTTTCTGCTTTTCTTTAGCTACAGAGTCAGAACTTAGGTGTTTCGTAGTATTTACAAGGTATGTCCTGGGCATAACCCTGGCCCTGTTAGTTACTAATATCTTTTTAATTTATTTTGTCAATGTTATGTTTTATAGCATTTTTGAGAAAGTAGCTTCATTTTTCTTAGTTGCAGCAGCGGAATTGGCACGTTGCTCAGTATCATGTAGAGCTATAGTTTCAGTAATTCTAGTCTGTAAGGTCTAATTGTAATATACTCAAGAATTTTGAGAAATTAAAGATTACATTATGATCATATATCAAATACTGTTCAAGGTTTTATTAGTAGACTAGTCAGACAAAATCTTGTGCCTTACACTTAGATGCACTTCACAAATGGAGTTTCTTTGGAGTCACCCTTCTCTGCTACCTTGCACTGTGTGCTGTGTTTGGATGTTGTGGTGCCCATGTGGCCATGTACGAGGTCCCCTGGTGTTCAAGTGCCACCATGCAGGTATGTGAGGCCGTGGCGCAGAGGGCAGGAGTTTGGTCACGGGGATTTCAGTGGTCCTCTGGCGGGGCCATCAGGCTCCCCTGGGACCCCCGGAGACAAATTGGCAGAGCTGCTGCAGTTGGCTTCCCCAGAAGACCACGAGAGGATCCTACGTGCTGCAGCCATGCTGTCCCCAGAGAGTCCCACAAGGTCCCCAGGCACCCACAGTCGTGTTGCCCATAGTCTATAGTGGTGCTAGTACAGTATAGCGCTTTCCAATCCCATGTGACGCCACCTTCCTCACTGCTGTCGCCCTCCTACTGGTTGCATATATCTTCTGTGTTAAAAAGCTATAATTTTAACATATGTTACTGATCAAGAACAGAACACAAATGTATTTAAATATTTTTCAAATAGTGTAAGGGAAAGTGTATGACTAGCTCAAAAGCTAACATAAAGATATCATTATGTACTGTAAATTATGAATCAAACTTGATTTAATTTTCATAAAGAGCATTATACAATAGTGCTTTATTATTGAATTTTACTCCCCAATTCGTATTAACCCAGTAAGGTGGGCGCAGCAGCCAGCCCGCCATTCTGTAGTTAGGATTGTAAATGGTCATTTTCATGAATCATTTGGTTTATATTTTATAACTGCAAACAAAATTAATAAAATTTCTGAAAAGATGATAGTTAATGCTTATTATGATTTCTTGAGATAAAAGGTGTTAATTGGTGTGTGATATTTTTCAGTACTTTTCTGTTTTACTATTTTCAAAAGAAAAGATACAAGTAAACATTTATTTACAATAAGAGTATTCACATGGTTTAATAACTCGGCTAAAATCAGTGATGTTGCATGTCATTTTGAGGCGAAGCATTTATAATTTTAAAATAAGAATAATTAACTTTATATACATTATATATTTTACTTTAATCTTTGTTACCCAGCATTAAGCTCTGGTGAACTTGATGCTTGAAGTGAAATGCAAATTCTGTCACTACCTAAATTCAGCATTGAATGTGTTACATTAATTAACAGTAACAATTACTTTTAAATATTTATCAGTTTTTACCATTCCTTCTCAATTACTGGGAAAGTTTAGTGAATAAACATAGCCAATATGTTTGTTGTACACTGTGATTGAATACACATTAATAATTAGTGATTTAGACAAATACTGTACCACAAATGCACAGACTTCTATATCGGGCATACTTTTCACACATGCTGGGACAAAGTAAAGATATAAATGTGCTTGTGTATATATCTGCAAATTTACCCCTGCCTTGATATAAAACAAATTTAGAGTTCATTAGAGAAAAGTTTTCATGATACAGAATTGCTTCACTGGATAATGGTGGTTAATAATTTTATTTTTATTTTATGTAGTATTATTATCCCTGTTTTTTGTGGGTAGCCCCATTGGCTCCCTGAAGCTATCTGAACTGATATGGGTTATATTAGTTTGGGGTCATCAGTCATAGGAGTCCTTATGCCAACCAGGAACCATGAGCCTGAACCTGGTCCCCTCAGAGAGACGCAGGGAGCAATGGTCTATGAGCACTTTATATTTAAAGTATATCATAATTGCCATCGACCGAGGAAGGACCCAGAAAGGTAGGCAAATCAAAACAGACCACTGTCTGGTAAACCTGTGCAATCTACATCCCAAAAAATCAAAATAACTCCCCTAGAAAAAAAAACAACAAGGAAACCTTCATGCGACTAGTACTTTTGCTTGTTAGTGCTACCCTTTCCCCCCATAGGGGGTGGGGGAGGGGGAGCCAGCTCAGCCAGCAGCCCACCACTATAGTTCTTGAACTGTTGTATTAGTGGTCACTTCAGTCACCTTTAGCCTCAAGTATCTGTTCTGGATTTTTGTCCTGTGTGGCTGTTCGAACTGTGTGTTGGTGTGGAGGCCATGTGTCTTAGTGTACAGGAGCAACATGCACCTAGGGTGACCTTCACTAGGTGCTCCGTGAGTACTGCTTTTGCCTGTCAGGAATATCTTCCCTGGGGCGTTAGGGAATCACTCCGTGTTTGGGGGTCTTCATCACTTGATGATACCTTTGCCTTGGGGTACGTCGAGGGTCTAGGGCTTTCTGTCTTGCCCAGGGTAAAGGAGTGTTATTGGCTGGGAGGGGCACACTGTGGCTGGTGCAGCTAACTTTACTTAAGCACAGCAGCTGATGTTTCTCTCTGACTGCCAGTTTGTTGGTTGTGTGTCTTCGGTTTTTTTTTTTTTTTTTTTTTTTTTTTTTTTTTTTTTTTTTTTTTTTTTTTTTTTTTTTTTTTTTTTTTTTTTCATTTACTATTGTTCTTGCCTTGTTTTAAACAGAGGTGGTTTGCTTAGCTACTTATTAAGAAAGCCTAGGCTGTGTTGGTAGTCATCCTCTGTTTCCCTGAGATTTCATAGCTGCTACTGGTGGTCAGATTGCCTGCTACTTGACAGGGTTCTACCGGCTTAGCTAGCCCCAGTGCCAGGGTTTCCTGTAGGGGCTCATTCATCCTACGGGCCCTGGAAAACCCCTGTGGGGCTCGATCGTACAATGGCTACTTCTTCCAAGTCCGCTCTTGCTGGTCAGTGGTGGCACCAACCCAGGGTCTTGCGGGGTCTTATTCCCTGCTTGTACTTCGCTTTACTCATTCCTCTTGTGGGGTCTTATTCCCTGCTTGTACTTCGCTTTACTCATTCCTTGTCTGTTGATCTTAAGGATCATGCAGCAGCTGCATTACATTCTCGATTTTCCTTACTGCAACAGGCTAGGTTGATTGCCAGGTTGGAGGCCCCAGAGATGCCCCGCTTGGGTTTTAGGGTCCCAGATTCTGGTGGCGTTGGTTGCTTCGACCTTGGTTCCTTCTGCGCCCCTGCTTCATTCCCAGGTGGGTGTGGTTCATCCTGCTTCTTTTTTCCCCTGCTTCCGACTCTGAGAGTTTCGGGGCGGGGTTTGGTGATGGTGATACTCGCGTCAAAATACCAGACGTGAAGAGCCGAGGAGAAAGCCAAACCAGTCACGTACAGGACCGTTCCAACCTGCCGAAAGAGGCGGAGCCGTGAGAAAACACCCCGGGTTTGGACACCTATCAAGCAGCGTCTGAAAATAAAGCTGGGCCGGCCACCAAGGGACCATAAAGACTACTCTCGTGGGAATGGGCTCCAACCGAGTCAGAACTCGAAGCAACAGCTGGACCAGGAGAAGAGGAACAAGTACCCCCACCTCGACCAGTCCTGCCGATAGGTATCCACCGTGAATGCCTCGCAGGCGGGTAAAGGCGCCACATAAAATGGGCGACGCCTAGACCACGCCGACTCGAAGACGTCCGTGGCCAGCAGTCCATACGTCCGGCGGAGCCAACGGAACGAGTCGGCGACGACTGGCCAATCCGCGAACAGAGGAATGAACCGAGACAGCTGTCCGCCAGGACGCAGGACACATTTGGACATGAACCTCACGGTTAGCCAAACCCTGAGAATCCAGCAAACGAGCCACTCTAAGATACCAACCCCAAAGGCCAAACACCTAAGAGAAACCCTGTGGTTCCGGCAAAGAACCACCAGAGAACAGTCTGAATGGAGCTGAATGGTAGAGTACTGAGTGACCCAAACCCTCCGAAGTGCAAACCAGACAGCCATGAACTCCTAAATCGTGCTGTTAGCCCGACGGATGGACAGTCCCTACCATCCCCGGCCGACCTGGTGAGCACTGGTCACAAAGCCTCAGCTGAGAGATGACCCATCCGTGAACACATCGAGCGAAGGCTCGGGGAGGTGCCAAGGCACATAACCCCGAAAACCCAAAAGAGGAAGTTGGTGATGCAGCACCAACACGAGATCCCCGGAGGAACGAACCCAACAATTGCAAGAGAGGCGGAAGGGGAGTCTCCGAAGGAACCAAACAGATGCCGAAGCCAAACCCGACCCTGCGGGCAGACCAGCACATCAAAGTTCAGACTCCTGCACAACTGCTCGAGCAACCATCGAGCAACCCGGGACCCCCTCATGAAAAGCCAAAGGCGGGACCACAGCAGCAGCAACACTTCTGGAGGGAAAGACAATGAGTGGCCCAAGAGCCCTAAACAAGACCCAGCCAGGTCCGAACCCGGGACGGAAACAAATGGAACAGCCACAAGCAGACCGACTGGGAGCCCACACCAGCCAGTCGTCGAGGTAGGCCAGACACCGAATCCCAAGCAGACTCAGACAGGGCACCAAGATCCGGTAAAAATGCGTAAATACACCAAGTGCCAATTACAAACTAGGGAAGGCAACAAAAGCGGCAAGCCTGAAGCCCCACCACCAACGATGCCAGTCCCGGAAAACTGGAGAGGAAAGCCAAGATTTGACCTGGAGGTCCAGGGCTACCATCAAGGCACCCGGCCCCAACAGAAGCCGGACAGGAGACAACTGTCCTCCAATGAGGGAATAGAATCCAGGGCGCAGACTGAAGAAGTCCAGAAGAACCGCAGATTCGACAGGCCCATATCTGCATAGAGCAGACGGAAACCCCAAAAGGATGGGGCGGATCGACCACGTCCAATGCACCCACGAAGATGACACGACGAAGCGCAGGGGAAGAAGCCCACCCCGCCAGCCCTGAACCCCCCCCAAAGGGGAAGAAACCATCCACCGCTGCCACCAGAGGCCGGAAGACAACCAAAAGCGCCCACTAACTGCGGGACCATGCGAGAGTTAGCAGAGCAAGCTGCTCCCCCAGCGTCCCGTCAACAGAGAAGGGAACAGACCCCCTTCCGAAAGAAAAAGTATACACACACATATACATATATATTATGTATATACACCTACACATACATATACACATACACACAATGTGAGTGACTGTGAGTCACTGTGACTCCCTGACAATGAGGTGACTGTGAGCTTGAGGAGGCAGGAGTCACACTGCAACAAGCTCCTGGAAATATCAAATTACCTAAGTATTGGGAACAGGTTGAGGGCTACAGTGGTGTCCCAGGTTACATAAAGGTTCAGGGAAGTGCAAAAGCAAATAAAATACAATAAGCAAGTAAAAGTGAGGGAAAATAGCTGAGTGGAAAAGTTTTTGGTTCTAGTACAAAAACAAAGATGGCCACCGCCGCCACCACTGGGGATGTAGACCCACCAACAGATGATCGTTTCAAAGGATTCCCACCACAAGATATAAGGAAAGGAGGTGTTCTTGGCAGGTTAGAGATAATTGAAGATATGCAAAAGAAGTATGAAGAAAAAGTGCTTAAATTGGAAGAGGACAATGGAGCTCTTAGAAGTGAGCTTTGCACTCTAAAACGGAGTATGCTTCAGCAAGGTAAGATTATTACTGCATTAACAGACAAGGTAACAAATCAGGAGGAGCAAATCAAGGAACTAGTGAAAGAAAATGAGGTGTGGAAAGTGAAGTGTGGTGACATTGAAGAAATAAATAAGAAAATACTCATATGGAGAACAACTCCAAGGGAGCCTGAGAGCTAATATAGAGTTAAGCTAGGATCTCCAACTGGAAACTTCACTGACAACTCACACAGAGGAGGTGAATAAAGAACTAGAAAAGTATAAAGAAGAAATAAAAGCGACATATGCTCAAGTTGTAAAAGAGAGAGAGAGAGACTATCAAAGAAGTGTGTTCGGAAGTCAAAATCAGAAATGACCAACAAGAAGCAGAAATTAGGCAAGCAATTAGGAAAGAACTGGTTACCAACAGTAAACTAGTACAAAACACTGCAGACAGAAGTAAGTCCATAATAATTTTTGGATATTTAGAGAAGGAAATTTCATCTAGGGTGGACTGAGCAGCAGAATAGATGAAAATCATAGAGAAAATAGTAGGTTTAGGAGAAGGCTCAAGGGAAAATGTCAGTGATTTTAGAAGAATAGGAAAATATGAGAAAGACAAGAACCGCCCTTTAAGGGTGATGTTTAATGGAGTGAAAAACATGATGGAAGTGCTTAGAAATGCCAGGAAATTGCAGAGTGATGAGGTTGGCAAACTTTGGTCAATAAGACAAGACCTCTCCAAGGAAGACAGAGAAAAGCTGAAAATGAACTTGAGGCAAAACGTCTAAATGGGAATAGAAATGAAGAAGACAGAAATTATTTTTTCTACAAAGTGACAGGGACTGGAAAGCTTGTGAAATGGTACATAAAAACAAAGCAACAAAATCAGTAGTGGAAGGGGGAGTAAAGAGCAAAGGAAAAGGGAACATGTTCCTGAAAATTGTATATACCAACATTGATGGAGTGAGGTCAAAAACTTTGGAATTGCAAGATATAAGTCAGCTTAGGGTCCCAGATATTGTCGCATTATCAGAGACGAAACTTGAAGGAAATATATTAAATGAAGTCATATTCCCAAGAGGCTATTCAGTTTGTAGACATGACAGGAAAACTAGGAAGAGAGGAGGAGTGGCTGTACTGGTGAAAAAACACCTGACGATAAGAGAGTTAATATTTGAAAACCCTCGAGATATTGACATAATGGCATTGCAGATCTGGAATCAGAATGATAAGCTGATAATTTTAAATGCCTACAGCCCACCAGCAAGCAACACATGGACAAAGGAAGAACTGGATGACAAACGAGAGGGCCTCATAATGGTCATGAGAGATATTATTGTACAAGCAGATAAAGATAAATCACGACTGTTGATACTGGGGGACTTCAACTTTAAAGCAATAGACTGGGAGGCCTATGAAGTAAGAACAGAGGACTTTTGGACATGCAGATTTGTGGACCTCATTCTGGAGACATTCTTGTATCAACACATAAAGCAGGCCACAAGAATGAGGGGAGGAGATGTACCGTCAGTACTGAATCTAGTATTCACCAGGAAAGAAGAAGAGATATTTGACATTCAGTACCTTCCTCCTCTGGGGAAGAGTGATCACGTCCTGTTAAACATTGATTATGCTTTAAGATGTCATCTAGAAGAAAATGGGGACATTGAAAAAGTTGATAAACTCGATTTAAGGAGAGGTCACTATGGGGAACTTCAAAATTTTTTAATGAGTGTAATTGGACAGACTTGTTGCTAGGCAGGGAAGTAAATGAAGTGTATACCAAATTTTGCAAAATATTAGTAGGCACACAAACATTCATACCAAGAATGTGGAGGCCAAGACCGTCAGTAGTTTCAAAGCGTTATATGACAAAGAGTGCTGGGAAGACGGGACACCACAAGCGTAGCTCTCATCCTGTAACTACACTTAGGTAATTACCAAAACAGAGATGCAGGGCCAGAAAACAGGATTGGTTCAACAGAAATTGTGAGAGGGCCAGAGACCAAAAGACACAAAAATGGAATCAGTATAGGAAGAGGCCAAACCCCCCAAACATACCAGTGATACAAAGATGTGAGAAACAACTCTACGGCAGTAAAGAGAGAGGCAGAAAGAATTTTTGAAAGAGGGAGAGCGGATAAATGTAAAACAGAACCGGGCCTATTCTACAAATTCATAAACAACAAATTGCAGGTAAAGGATAATATCTTGAGGTTGAAAATGGGAAACAGATTCACGGAAAATGAAAAGGAAATGTGTGAAACACTAAATGAAAAGTTCCAAAGTGTGTTTGTACAAATTTTAATCATCAGAGAACCAGACACAATAAGAATTCCAGAGGACAACATATAGTGTATAGAGGTGTCTAGAGATGAAGTGGAAAATATGCTAAAGGAGCTAAGTAAGAACAAAGCAGTTGTCCCAGATGGAGTTTCACCATGGGTTCTGAGAGAATGTGCATCCGAGCTCAGCATTCCACTTCACCAGATCTTTCAGGCATCCCTGTATACAGGAATCGTAGCAGACGTGTAGAAACAGGCTAACATAGTTCCAATCTACAAAAGTGGCAGCAGGGAAGACCCCCTCAATTATAGATCTGTATCATTGACAAGTGTAATAGTGAAAGTATTGGAAAAACTAATCAAAACTAAATGGGTAGAGCACCTGGAGAGAAATGATATAATATCAGACAGACAGTATGGTTTTCGATCTGGAAGATCCTGTGTATCGAATTTACTCAGTTTCTATGATCGAGCCACAGAGATATTACAGGAAAGAGATGGTTGGGTTGACTGCATCTATCTGGACCTAAAAAAGGCTTTCGACAGAGTTCCACATAAGAGGTTGTTCTGGAAACTGGAAAATATTGGAGGGGCGACAGGTAGCTTAGGAGCCGGTCGGCCGAGCGGACAGCACGCTGGACTTGTGATTCTGTGATCCCGGGTTCTATCCCGGGCACCGGCGAGAAACAATGGGCAAAGTTTCTTTCACCCTATGCCCCTGTTACCTAGGGGCCATGACCTCGGTTTCGGAAAAGTTGTTCAATGTCAACCAAAATTTTTTGGAGGTCAAACAGGTTCCTGGCTCCCTGGTATCTAGTGAACTTTCTGGTTCCTTCCTAGCCATGTGTGGCTTAGGGGTGCCTGTCGCAGCCGTCTGTGTCTTCATCTTGAGACCTGCAGTGCTGCCACCTCCTGGGTAAATCGCTCATTTTGCTTATCTTTGGGTTAGTTAGCTTCAGGGAGCTGACAGGGGTCCCCACAGAAAACCAGCATTGAATGTAATGAAATGCCATTTTCTTGGTAAGCGCCAGAGGCTCCCTGACACCCTCCATCCCTTCGGTTGGTGGTTTTTCATCATTCAATAACTGGAGTGGTGGGCTGCCAGCTCCCTTCCCGTGGGTAGGGAATAGCGCTAACAAGCGGAAGTGCTAATCGCCTGAAGGTTTACTTGTTTGGTTTCTTTGTAGGAGAGTTATTTATATCTTTTGGGATGTATATTGCACAGGTTAACCAGATAGTGGTCTGTTTTGATTCAGTTACCTCTCTTGGTCCTTTCCCGGTCCATTTCAATTATGACATACCTTATATGTAGAGTGCTCATAGCTCATTGCTCCCTGTACCTTGCTGAAGGGACCGGGATCTGGCTTGTGGTTCCCTGTAGGCATAAGAACTTCTGTGACTGATGACTCCAAACTAATATAGCACATATCAGTTCAAGTCATTTCAGGGAGCTTCTGGGGCTCATCCAATAAATGGCATTATTTTACATTGTGCTGGTTTTTTGTTTTTTACAACTTTTATTGCATATACTACATGCAAATAAGCACTGTGAAACCAGTTCAATAAGTTAGATTTCCTAATGGTTACATAAAGAAAGGGGAAATATGCAGAAACACATGAATTGTTTAATGAGAAGAGCATATGTGTATATATTGAGAATATCATGAGTTTATAACAATTTTGAAAAGAAACTCAGAATTTAAAGAGGTATAGTAGAAGTGAATTTGTCTATCATAATAAGTAAAGTTATAAATGATTACGGTGCGATGGGATAATTCTAATCATGCTGTACTAAATAGGCCTCGGTATACAGTACTTTTAATGTTATATGATGTTCTATATAAATAAAAAAGACTCATGAGTGTATTAGAAAATGGTACCTGTATACTGTTAATGATTCTGACAATCAATGTCTCCAGAGCCTAGTCTCTGACGAAGTCTCCGGGTTGGTGGTCTGGTCAACCAGGCTGTTCGATGTGACTGCATGCAGCCTAATGTATGAGTCACAGCCTGGATGTTAATTTATTCTTTGAAGGTTTGTATCATGTTTATCAAGTTCTCTTTTGGACACTGCAAAAGGTTGAGAGTCTTGGGCTTTTGATGTTGATCAAGTTCTTTCTCAATGTGCCTATTGCACCTTTGCTATTCAATGGGACTACAGTATTTTGCTCATCCTGCTAAGTCTTCTTGTCTAATATAATTACCGAAGTATAGTTACGGGACAAGAGCTACACTCATGGTGTCCTGTCTTCCCAGCACACTGTCATATAACGCTTTGAAACTACTGACGGTTTTGGTCTCCACCACCTTCTCACCTAACTTGTTCCAACCGTCTACCACTCTGTTTGTGAAAGTGAATTTCCTTATATTTTTTTTGGCAGCTTTGTTTAGTTAGTTTAAATCTACGATCTCTTGTTCTTGAAGTTCTAGGTCTCAGGAATTCTTCCCTATCAATTTTATCAATTCCTGTTACTATTTTGTACATAATGATCATATTGCCTCTTTTTTTTTCTATCTTCTAGTTTTGGCATATTTAATGCCTCTAACCTCTCCTTGTAGCTCTTGTCCATCAGATCAGGGAGCCATTTAGTTGCACGTCTTTGCACCTTTTCCAGTTTGCTGGTGTGCTTCTTAAGATATGGACACCATACAACCGCTGCATATTCCAGCTTTGGTCTAACAAAAGTCGTGAACAATTTCTTTAGTATTACCCCATCCATGTATTTAAAAACAATTCAAAGTTAGAAAGTGTAACATAGGCTCCTCGCACAATGTTCTTAATATGGTCCTCAGCTGATAGTTTTCCATCTAGAACCACCCCTAGATCTCTTTCTTTATCAGAATTCTTTAAAGATTTCTCGCAGAATTTATAGGTTGTGTGGGGTCTATGTTCTCCTATTCCACATTCCATAACATGGCACTTATTCACATTAAATTCTATTTGCTAAGTGGTGCTCCATTCACTTATTTTGGTCAGGTCTGCTTGAAGGGCTGGACAATCAAACAAGTTTCCTATTTTCCCTATTATATTAACGTCATTAGCAAACATGTTCATATAATTCTGTATTCCAATTGATAGATTGTTTATGTAGACAATGAACATTAACTAAACCCTGTGGTACTTCACTAGTGGCATTTCTCCAGTCCGATACATTGCCACTGATTACTACCCTAATTTTTCTGTCAGTAAATTTTTCATTCATGTTATAAGCCTACTTGTCCCTCCTCCAATATGTTCCAGTTTCCAGAACAACTTCTTATGTGGAACTCTGTCGAAAGCTTTTTCTGTGGAGAGCTCCTTCAGCTCCTTGGAGCTATACCGGGCTGATGTGTATATATTAGACCGTGGGAGGAGTCAATCGAAGGAGTTCTAGGCCTACCGGGGATTAGAGCCAAAACCTGGCCCCCACAAGAGAGGCACGAGGAGCAATGGCCTAAAGAAACCCCCATGTAATTGGAAGCATTCTTTGTCTGCCATCTACCAGGTCAGGCACCCAGAAAGGTAGGAATTCCAAAACAAACTACTGCTGATCAAATAAATTGCAAACCGAAAGCCGAACAAGCAACAGAACTTCCCAATCAAAACCAAGGAAACAAGTATGACGTCACCACAAACGCTGCACATCTGTCTAAGGGGTCCCAGACCTCCACACCGGCAACTTTCCTCAGTTCACAGGCTGTTGTGAGGGCGAATGGTTGATCAACTCTGGCTCTATCCTTTGAGGAGTGCTGCAGTGCAGTGTTGTTGTTTAGTTTTGGTATCATACAAGCCAGGAGTAACACATGAGTACTGAGGCTGCATACACCTAGTGTCGCCTTCCCTAGGTGCCCTGTAAGTACTGCCCTTGCGGCTTCAGGGTTATCTTCCCTGAGCCATTTGGGAACTACCTCCGTGTGGTTCTGCTGCTGCTCGGTGATTGCCTGCCTTGGGGTTCAGCTGGGGTGGTTCTTGCTCCTGTTTTCCCTTGGGAAGGAGGTAGTTTCGTCGCTGGCAGGGGCTCGAGGTACTGTGCAGCTGTCTGATATATGCAGAGCGACCGGTTCTGTTCACCTGGAGACGTTGTGCTTTTGTGGGGTGTTTCTTTTATTTTTGTTTTGTTTTGCCTGGCGGGGGTCTGCCTTGTGTGGTGGTATGACCACTTGTATGATTTTGATGGCCCCTCCACTAGGTCCCCGTGCTTGCACACGTCGCAGGGGTCCAGCTTATAGTTTGTTTGCTTGGTAGCTCTGGGATAACTGGTTAGCAGTACCTTGCCTGGGTTTCCCTTAGCAGTCAGCCTAAGTGCCCTGGAAACCTCCTTGGGGGCTAAGTGGTTCGATGGAAGAGACCTCAGAGTCCCACCTCGCCTTGTGTGAGTTTGAAGGTTGCTCTGTCCCCTTGACTCAGGGTGACACTTGCCGTTTTTGTCTCCGACATGCTGCTTGTTGGGTCAATGACACCTTTGACCCTGAGTCCTGCGAGTGGTGTTCCTTGTTTGTACTTCAATTCACCCAGTCCAATGAGATTGATATTTGGGTGCAAGCATGCACGGTTTAGGTTGCTGCAACGCGCAAGGTTGGTTGCCTTTCCGGATTGCATGCAGCTGCCGATTTGCAGCTGCGCAGTTCGAGTTGGTTATAGGGACCCAGAGTTGGGGGTGTTAAATGCCTCGACTTCTTTTGGTTTCTTCTGTACCTCCTAGTCCTTCCCCTGCTTTGGTTCATCCTGCTTCTCCCCCTCCCCTGTTCCCGGCTCCCAAACGTCTGAGGGTTTCAGAATCGGGGCTGGGTTTGCCTGCGAGGGAGGCGAGACTTGCCTGGTGGTGAGTCTCGGGCAGCTTTGGGGAATGCCCCTTCCAGATCGGCGGAGGAGGCATTCGAGCCTGTTCCTCCTGCTGGAGCCCTGGGGCCGTACCAGCGAACCCCCTACATCCCGGCTTTTCAGGCGGACTCTGCCTTTTCTCCAGAGGAGGGTTTGGAGGACAGCTTGGCCCTGGGTCCTGATGTGGGGGGTTCCCGGGGCTGGGGAGGAGTTGACTTGGGGTGCATTGGCCCCGTTTGACCCCGCTTGTGTGTTGGTACCCTCGTCGCAGGGCTTGTTGTTTCAGGGGGAGGGGTTTTCCTATCCCCTCTTCCTGTATGAGTTTGATATGGGTGCGCCTCCTCCCCGGGTTCGGTTCTGGGTTCCCTTGGGTTCCTCAGTTCCCTCCTTAACCTTTAAAGTGCGCATCACATCATATGACGTGTTGGACGTTGTTCCAGTCAAGTGCGCATCACGTCATATGACGTGTTGGAGTACTACGCAAGATTTAAACGGCCCGCGGATACACGGGGGTTCACCACACCTTCATCAGGGCTCTTGTAAACAGACGCCATTTTTTAAAAAAATCGTGGGCCAATTCCCGGGTGTTATTGGCTTCAGTATTGATTGAGTAACCAAGCCTGACGCACGCAGCATGAGCTAACAGCACTGCTGTTCAGCTTGTGACCACAGCATCGCCTAAAAATGCCAAAATATACTTGTTCATGCTATTATGTAGTGATGATATTATTACAGAAGACCCCTGACTGTGATAAAACTGACCAGGGTTCTGATAATAGCAGGATTGTGGTGATATTTAGCGCTGTGCGCCATGGAGGGAGGAGTAATGCTGTGGGAGGGAGGGTGATGGCGATGTCTTTTGACTGTGTGTGGCCACCTTTTATTGACTGCACTCACCATACCAGCTTAGTGGTTCGCTATGGTGAACACAAATGTTGATACTTACATATAACGTGTGTATAGAGGGTATAAACAGCAAGAGAAGGTTTGGAGCCGCCATTTTGGTGAGGGCGGTGGCGTCGTCTGCACGACATCACTGTGCAGACGACGGTGTTGTTTACTGGTTACCACGATGGTCTTTGGGCACCATACCAGTTTATTTGTACAAGTATGGTAAATAAAACAGGTAGATATTTATATATAATGTGTGTATATAGCATAACACCACCACACAGTATTGTGGTTTCGGTGGTCGAGCCCCCTGTCCCAGCTATGGAGGTTCCCATGGTCCTCGATTCTCTCTTTGTTGCTGCCCTTGATGAGGTGCGCTCCCCCGTTTCTGTCCCCGCTTCCCCTGATTTCCTTGACCACTCCTCTCCAATGTCTTCTCCTTCTCCAAACTCTGTCCATCTGCCTCTGGTCTATCCTCCCACTCCCTTGACTCCATAGCCCTTGCTAGATATACCAATGCCTCCTAACCCCGATTTCACTAATCCTGATCCTGATTTTACTTAGTATACTGTGTTCTTCTTTGCCCTTGTTTCTTCCTTCTTTTTCCTCTTCTTTTTCTTCTTCTTCTTCTTTTTCTTCTTCTTTTTCTTCTTCTTTTTCTTCTTCTTTGCAATACGTGCAATTTGAATGAAGGTGTATCCTCCCAATGACTGCACGAGTGGTAATGTAGAAAGATGCTTATGCTTCAATGCACAGTGGCACATCAACGGTCATGATGTGACAGAAGCAGGAAGATAACAACAACGTCCATGTGGGCGAGGATAAAGACAAGAGAGACAAACAAGAGGAAAGGGACACAGGATAGGAATAATGAGAACATAAGGCGAACGCAAAGTGTTGCCGCATTAATTAAGAAAGCGAGGGACGTAGGCAAGAGACAGAGGGCGGGAGGCGAAAGATGTGTAGGAGGCAGGCGCGAAGCAGACATGAGACAGTAAGGGAGGTGTGAGCAGAGGAAGGTACAAGGGGAGAATGTGTACAAGGTCAGAGAAAGTCAGGGTGGGACAGGTGAGGTTAGGACAGGGAAAGGTACATAGACGGAAACTGGAGCCTTGTGGCTGATACGCAAATGCATCGGACTTCTTAGAAGCGCCAGCAGGACAACGGGAGGAAGACCTAGGAGAGGCATGAGGACAAATTGTGGGGGAGTGAGGTTCATAGGGCCCGTCAGGCAAGGTAGCAGAGCGCTTGGAAGTTGGGATGACGGAGGATTGCTTCCTCTTAGTAGCGGGGATAGAAATTTGTGGCAAGGCAGCCTGGGGAGAGACACGGGGAAGGTGCACAATGAGTTCTGAAGGGCATTGTCCAGCATCATTTCAAACACACTGGAGATAGCAGAGGCAGCTGTGGTAGGTTGGATGTCAACTATAGGAGAAGTAGACGAGGAATGCGTTGGGTCAGCCTCAGGAACGGGTAGGATGGACTGTGAAAAGAATTTGGTGAGGAGTCGGACCAGCACCTTTTCGAGGGCATCCACAACACGAGTGACAATAATGTCAACAAGATCGGGACTCAGTTGTACGGTGTGCGGGAGAGAAGAGGTCTCGGTGGTGAGAGGAACGTCATTGGCAGACAGGTCAGGCACAGGCAAAGTCAGCGGCAGAGCGGGAAGCAGGGGGTGATGAGGAACTGGGTTAGGATGAAGCACAGCACGACTGGAAGGCAGGGTGACGACGGGAAGAGCCTTGGTTTGCACCGCTACGTAGGAAGGACATTGCTTAAATGTGATGGCATGATCACCACCACAGTTGGGGCAGCAGAGCATATTGGACACACAGGCACGAGTATAATAGGAACCAGAGCATTTGCTACATTTGACGTCGTTGGTGCAGCCTTGTGAGATATGGTGAAAACCTTTACAATGAGAGCACTGAGTGGGACGGGGGACGTACACCTCCAATTTATGGAGGAATCCATTAATCCAAACCCGATCAGGGGGAAAGAAGTTAAAAAAAGTAAGGAGGGCAGTGCCGGTATCACATTGTTCACCATTAATCTTACGCGGAAACTTCCTGCCACCCTGGCACCGAAGATCGGAATGTCATCATCCTGCAGTTGCGCCTTGATGTCGTTCGCAGTTCGCATGCCAGAACGCATATCGTAACAAACGGTCATCCAGAGGTTTATAACAATGGACTTTGTAACCACAGATGTCAATAACGTCTGAAAGCTCCAGGTCCTTGGAGTGATTGGTCCACCGCAATCAAGTTCCTGTGTTTATTTGGTCTGATATCATGCACTTTGATCTTAAAGAACTTGTGAATGACATGATAAAGAAGACTTTGTGCCTGTCATTTCCAAAAACACTCCAATCAGCAGGTGTATCGGCATCAAAGGCAATGATGAATGTTAGTAGGCCAGGGAAAACTCGTCCTACCTTGAGTGAGTAGAGGGCTTGGAAACGGAGACTGCAGAGGGTCACAGGGTACCTCAGGACTTTGGCGATATTTCACCTCCAATCTATTAGCGTTACTATGATATTTACTGTCCAGGAAAACACACTCTGGATCCCCCTCCAAGACTGGGAGAACCACGTGATCAGAATGCTTGCCAAGTAACAACGGGTCCTGAAAACCCTCCAAGGGATCGGGGGTGTCAATGGGAGAGATGCAGTGCACACCACCATCTGTCGCCATGGTAGACCAGCAAGTCCATTTCTTCCTTGTTCTCCATTTCTGTTCTCTCTATTTTTGACAATGTCTCTTCTTTAATGGAATATTCGTGAATATTCCATTAACTCCAATATGAACTCCAACTTTTGATAACACAGTTTTCACCACCTTGTGTCTGTCTCCAGAAGCTGATGCCTAGTGCTCGTCCTGGTCACTTCCGTGGTTATTCCTTTCCCCTCCCCCCCCCCCTTTCCAACTTTTGCTGGGGCACATAACTCTACTACTCTCTTGATTCGTACTGATATTCCCTTTGTCTCCCTACTTTTACAGTCGCCCATCCAATGTTCTGTGACCCGTATCTTTGTGAGTAAATAGTATGCAGTCTGTTACATTTATCTTCCCCCAAATGTCCCACTTTCTCTTCCTGATCTTAAGCACCAGTTGGACTCCTTACCAGAGCTTATGCTCAGCCGATGCTATGCTCAGCCATCAGCTGAACGTTACCCATGAGCGCACAAAAGCAGTAAAATGTGTATACGCGTTTCAGTTTTCTCACCTTAATTCTCATATTATGTCGTTCCTTTTGGAATCATTGTGTTCGCAATAGAATTCCCTACAGGGATTTGTGCATATAAGGTCTAAAAGCCCGGCGCAACCCCCCACAGCAAAGCCTAAAGTCGGCCAACTGTCACCCATGAGTGAGCACCAATTAGCACACCCGCAACCTAATATGTAAACAGTAGTAGCTCAGGTTACGAACGTCCCTGTTTACGAACTTTTTGGGTTACGAACGTCCCTGTTTACAAACTTTTCGGGTTATGAGCCTTTGTTCAGAAAATTTGAATCGGGATACGAACTTTGCATCGGGATACGAGTTTGTTTATACGCGTATGGCCGATCTAGTGTGTGGTGGCACGGCGATCGCGCCTCAGTTTACCAGTGCCTCGCACCCAGTGACTCTCCTGCCTGAATTCTTCACAAGGGTTTACAGTTTTTTGTCAGTTTTGGCCATTTGAGCATAAAAGTAGTTATTATATATATCGCTATGGGTCCCAAGAAAGCCAGAGGTAAGGTTCAAGGCAAGAAATCACATGTGAGGATAACCATAGAAGAAAAACAAAAGATCATTCGTAAACATGACAGTGGTACTCGTGTTGTTGAACTAGCTATGCAGTACAACAAATCTTGAATGTGTCCCTTCCTCATTAATTAAGAAAATGTGTGCAGTATGGGAAGGACTACAAAGTTTTGATGAAGAATCACCCAGAGAAAGCTGTAGTAGGCCATTGCATTAATCTTTTCAATGACAATGTGATGCCTCACTACAGACAAGTGTTGGAAAGAAGGGAAAAACAATCTTCAGTGGAATGTTTCCTTGTGAGAAAAGTGAGAAAATCAAGCAGTGAGCCACAACCAAGACCTAGTGGTATGCAGGCAAAACGTGCCAGAGTGCACTCCAGAGAAATTTTCACTGCCTGATGTTATAATAGAAGGGGACTCCCCTTCTAAACAGTAACACCTGTTCTTTACCCCCTCCTCACCATCTTCCATATGCCAATAGGAGTCATCAGCAAGGGTAAGTAAAAACTTGAACATACTTTTGTAGTGAAAATTTGGGTGAATTAGGTATAAAATTTACTTTGAAGGGAAGTTTTTGGGGAGTCAGGAACAGATTAATTCATTTCTCATTATTTCTTATGGGAAAATTTGCTTCCGTTTACGAATTTTCGGGTTATGAACCGTCTGCAGGAACGGATTAAATTCTTAAACCGAGGTACCCCTGTACTCTTTTCAGTTTGATAACATCAATTTTCACGTTACGTCTTTCATTTTGGTATCAAATTGTTCACAATATAAAAGGCGCGCATTGAAACACTAGTCTCATAATAATAGAACACTAAATGGAATTTTAACAAATATTTTAAATTTGGACACACATCACTATCAAAGTATTTATAATCTTTCCAGTATTCTGACATCAATTTTCAATCTACAGGGGTACCTCGGTTTAAGAATTTAATCCATTCCTGGAGACAGATCGTAACCCAAAAACTCGTAAACCAAAGCTAATTTCCCCATATGAAATAATGGGAAATTAATTAATCCATTCCTGACTCCCCAAAAACTTCCTTTCCAAGTAAATTTTATACCTAATTCACCCAAATCTACACTACAAAAGTATGTTACAGCTTTGTGTCATCCTTTGCAGATGATGCAAAAATCAGCATGAAAATTACCTCTGCTGAAAACATTGAAAAACTACAGACAGACATTAACAAAGTTTTCGATTGAGCAGCAGAAAATAACATGATGTTTAACGGTGATAAATTCCAGGTACTCAGATACGACAAAAATGAGGATCTGAAACATAATACAGGGTACAAAACACAATCGAATCTGCCCATAGTAGGAAAACAGCATGTCAAGGATTTGGGGAATAATGATGTCCGACGACCTAATGTTTAGGGAGCATAACCAAGCAAGTATTGCGTCAGCCAGAAAAATGATCGGATGGATTACGAGAACCTTCAAGTCCAGAGATCCCATCATAATGGTTGTACTCTTCAAATCACTTGTGTTGTTCCGTCTTGAGTACTGCTCAGTACTTACTTCCCCCTTCAGAGCAAGAGAGATTGCTGAAATAGAGGGAATACAGAGAACATATACAGCACGCATAGATGAGATAAAGCACCTAAATGATTGGGATTGTCTCAAAACTCTCCACAAAATGTACTCACTAGAAAGGAGACAAGAGAGATACCAAATAATATACACATGGAAAATACTAGAGGGACAGGTCCCAAATCTGCACAGTAAAATAACAACGTACTGGAGTGAACGATGTGGAAGAAAATGCAGAATAGAACCAGTAAAGAGCAGAGGTGCCATAGGCACAATCAGACAACACTATATATACATCAGAGGTCCGCGGTTGTTAAACGTCCTTTCAGCGAGCATCAGAAATATTGCCAGAACAACCTTGGACATCTTCAAGAGAAAACTAGATTGTTTTCTTCAAGGAGTGCCGGACCAACCGGGCTATGATGGGTATGTGGGCCTGCGGGCCGCTCCAAGCAACAGCCTGGTGGACTAAACTCTCACAAGTCTGGGGAGTAGAAGAACTCCCAGAATGCCATCAAGCAAGTATCAAGCAGGTTCAAGTTATTACTTACCCTTCCTGATGACTCCTATTGGCGTATGAAAGATGGTGAGGAGTGGGGAGGAGGAGAGGTGTTACTGTTTGGAAGGGGAGTCCCCTTCCATGATAACATCAGGCAATGAAGATTTTTCTGGAGTGCACTCTCTGGCATATTTTGCCTGCATACCACTAGGTCCTGGTTGTGGCTCACTTCTTGATTTTCTCACAACGAAATGCTCCATTGAAGATTTTTTCCTTCATTGCAACATTTGCCTGTAGTGAGGCATCACATTGTCATTGAGAAGATTAATGCAACGGCCTACTACAGCTTTCTCTGGGTGAGTCTTTTCAATAAAAGTTTGCATTTCTTCCAACATCTGACACCACTTCCTAATTGTTGTGGAAGGGATATTCTCTTCTGCCTCATCCTCCTCTGAAGAAATATCCTCAGCTGCCTGTTGTTGCTGCTCCTTTTCAAGGGCTTGGAGTTCTTCGGTGGTCAGTTCTTCGTTGTGTTCTTCCACTAACTCCTCCACATCAGCACCATCTAATTCCACGCCCATTTTCCAGCCCAGAGTAACAATTTCCTCAACAATAGGCACTTCATTTACAGGCTCAAACTCCTCAAAGTCTAGTTCTGTCACACATTCAGGCCACAATTTTCTCTTGCCAGAGATCAGGGTTCTTTGAGTCACTTCTTGCCAGGCTTTGTCAATGAGTTTTAAAGTACTACAAATGTTAAAATGGTGTTTCCAGAACTCTTTGAGGGTGAGGTTTGTGACTTCAGTCACTTCAAAACATTTCTGGAAAAGTGCCCTTTCATAAAGTTTCTTAAAATTCGCTATGATTTTCTGGTCCATAGGCTGAATTTGAGGAGTGGTGATAGGAGGAAGGAACGTTATTGTGAGAAAATTATATCTGTTCAACAGTGCGTCTTCCAAGCCTGGAGGATGAGCAAGAGCATTGTCGAAGAGAAGCAGGGCCTTGAGTGGCAAACTTTTCTCCTGCAGATATTTTTGTATGGCAGGGCACACCACATCATTCACCCACTCCGTAAAAAAAAATCCTAGTCACCCATGCCTTATTATGTGCTCTCCACATCACACACATTTGGTTTTTCTGCACACCATACTTTTTGAAAACCCTTGGATTTTCAGAATGATGCACAAGCAAGGGTTTAATTTTCAAATCGCCACTCGCATTTCCACACAGCACAAGCGTAAACCTATCTTTCATTGGCTTGTGTCTGGGTAATGATTTCTCCTCCTTGGTAATGTATGTCCTCTTAGGCAATTTTTTCCAGAACAGTCCTGTCTCATCACAATTAAACACTTGTTGCGGTAGGTATCCCTCAGCCTCTACAAACCTTTAAATTCTTCAATAAATCTTTCAGTCGCTGGTTTGACTGAGCTGGCAGTCTCCCCATGCCTCACAACACTATGAATACCACTTCTTTTTCTAAATTTGTCAAACCATCCCCTGCTTGCCTTAAAGTCTTTCGTATCTGCACTCGTTCCAGGGGTTTTCTACGCAAGGTCTTCGTGCAATACCCTGGCTTTCTCACAAATAATGACCTCTGAAACACTATCACCCACTAACTCCTTGTTGTGTATCCAAATTAATAACAACTTTCCACATCCTCAAGTATTTGTGGTCTTTGTTTCGTGATTGTTGATACACCTTTTGCCACTTTAGCACTCATAATATCCTTTTCCTTGGCAAGTACAGTGCATATTGTTGACATGGATTTGTTGCACTGCCTAGCTAGTTCAACAAGAACTTGTATCCCGATGCAAAGTTCGTATCCCGATTCAAATTTTCCGAACAAATCGGGCTCATAACCCGAAAAGTTCGTTAAAAGGGACGTTCGTAACCCAAGGTACCACTGTACATTGTTCATTTTGATATCATATTGTTCACAATCTAAAGGCATACATGTTGAAACTAGTCCCATAATAATAAAACAATAAATGGAATTTTAGCAATTTTGGCTACTTTATTTTTGTAATTTAATTTTTTAGGCTAATTTAATTTAATTGTCAGGCTATATCGTCATTATGGTATCAAATTGTGTGGAATCTAAAGGCGCTCATTTTGAACCCAGTCCAGAATGATAAGATAAAAATTAGAATTTTGACATATTTTAACTGGGGACTCGACCTGCATCTCCTGTTTGCACACATAAGAAAAATAATGGACACACAGGCATGCCTACGTGCGGTAAAGTGTTAAGCTGTTTCTACCTATCCTGCGGGAGGCAGGATCCTTGTTTTACTGCTCTCGCCATGCATGTCAGCAGGCTGTTCTTGCCCTCTCTGTATATTCTGCTTGGGCCGTGGCTCTTAGGTTTTCGTCTCCGTTTTGTCTGCAGTTGTTTGTTGACTTGGTTCTGTCTCAGAATCTACTGAGTTCTCGGTGTTTAGCTCTCCGTGTGGTTCATATCGGGGGTGTGTCCAACGTCCTACCAGACAGCCTGTTGTAGTTCATTCCCCTGTCCATGGACTGGACGGTTGACGTCGACTCGTTCAGTTGGCTCTGCCGGACGTTCGGGCCCCTGGAGGTGGACCTCTTCGCATCAGCGTGGTTAAGACGTCTCTTGGTCTATGTGGCATCCTTCCCTGACGGCGAGGCCTTCGTGGTAGATGCTTTTCGGTAGGACTGGTTGAGGTGGGGTTATCTGTACCTCTTTGCCCCGGTTCAGCTGTTACTTCGTGTTCTGGGTCAGCTCGAGGGAGGGTTCTCCTTCTGGCCCCCATAGTGGCCAGTCCAGCCTTGGTTTCAGGCGCTGCTTGCTCCACGTCCGAACCCGGTGCGTTTCCTGTTGCTCCGCCTCTTTCAGCAGATTGGGCCGGTTAGGTACCTTACTGGTTTGCTCTACTCTTCCGAGCTTCACGTCTGGAGTTTTGGATGCGGATGTATAGCCATCTGTATGGTGACCAGGTGGCTTCTCTCATAGTGTCCCACCTGCGGTCTTCTTCTCGGTGACAGTATGAAGTCTCTTGGCAGTCTTTTCGCCATTTCCTTTCCCTGCGTAGGTTGTCTTCAGTCTCGAATTGTGGATTGTGTTGTGTTGACTTTTCTTTCTTGGCTCTTTCAAGACATCTTATGCGAAATTCTGTCGCCTCGTATTGTGCGGCACTGGCGGAGACGTTCCAGTTTGCATTCAGGGTGGATGTCACTTTGGTTCTGTTTCGCAAGCTTTCTCATGCCTTTTTTCACCTCCAGCCTGCTCATGCACTGCCTGAGCCATCTTTTTCTAGGACCTGGTGCTCTTCTCCCTTTCTTCTCCTCAGTTTATGGTGGCCCCTTCAGTCCAAGATTGTTTCCAGAGAGCTTTGTTCTTGTTGGCTTTGGCTTCTGTTTGTTGGGTTGGGAAGCTTTATGGTCTCCTGCGGCACAGAAGCTTTTGCTCTTTTGGTCCTGGTGGACGTTTTGTTCATTTGCAGATGTGTTCTTCTTTTCTGGTGAAGAACAAGATAGGGGATTTCCAGAGTGGTCTGTGGGTTATTGATGCTTGGTTGGTCTGGCCGGGGGTGAATCATGTTTTGCGTCCGGTTGAGGTTTTACACCATTATCTGCGTGCCTCAGCTTCTGTGTCCAGGGGACACACTTTGGATTGACCTGGTTTCTCTTGTTCCCTGTTCTAGGGCTCAGGTCTCTCAGGTCGTCTGCTGCTGGGTTATCAAATCTAGCCAGCTTGCGTTCTACCCTCACGCCCATGATGTTCGTAAGTTCGCAACTTTGACTGTTGTGTTTGGCAATATGTATTGAGCGGACATTCGGGCACGGGGGTTTTAGAGATCAAGCAGGGCTGCCTGATATCTTGTTAATGTGCCATGCCCTCATCAGTCTTGTGTCACCTTGGGTCGGCGGTTGCAGCCAGTTGTCTTGTCTTCGTTTGAGTTATGCGGTGCAGCTGCCTCCCTGGTAAGTTCTTTCTGTTTTCTCTTTGGGTAGTTAGCTCTAGAGAGCCAATGGGGCTCCCCCACAGAAAACCAGCATTGAATGAATTGCACCCCATTTTCTGGGTAGAACCCTGGAGGCTCCCTGGCACCCTTCCAGCTGCAAGCTTGATGGGCTGGGACCCCCCCTCTCGGGTGGGGGGGTTTCGGCATAAATGAGTGGCATGCGATGTGATGAACATGTTACTTTTTTTTCTTTGGGAGAGTTTCTAGCATTTGTTCGGTTTCAGGTTGCAATATTCTACAAGGAGGGGTCTGTTTTGAAGTGCTTACCTTTCTGGGTGCTCAACCCCAGTTGATGGCAGACATGAATACTTTCATATATGTGAGTTTCATAGGCCATTGCTCCCTTTGCCTCTTTGAGGGGACCATATTCTGACTAGTGGTCCCAGGTAGGCATAACTCAATGTGACTGAAGCCCCGTACTAATATTAGTCCGATAGCTCCAAGGAGCCTCTGGGGCTCTTCCCAGAAAATGGCGTTTCATTACATTCAACGCTGGTTTTTTCCAACATTTTGAATACTACACTTTTCAATGATACAGGTCTATAATTAAGGGGGGGGGGGGTCTTCCCTGCTGCCACTTTTGCAGACTGGACCTATGTCAGCCTTTTTAACCACTGCCTGGCATACCTGTTTTCGGCAAAAACTTCTTAGTGCAATTGTCAAGGACATATTTTTGTTGTTTTTGTAAATGTTCAGGTAAAGTTAATGTCAAAATGTTTCTAAACTCAACTATTTCCATTTCAAAACACAAAGAGTAATGAAAACATTAAAAAACATTAAAATATAACCCAATTAAAATACAAATAGCATAACTCTCGGAGCGCCTAAAGGCACTTTGCACAGTGCAGTGGTTATATATATCTGCCAGGACTCCTGTACACAGGGATGCCTGAAAAATCAATTGAAGTGGAATGCTGAGCTTGGGTGTGCATTCCCTCAGAACCTAAGATGAAACTCCATCTGGGCCAACTGCTTTGATTTTAGCTCCTTGAGCATTTTTTCCACTTTATCTCTAGACATCTTCATGTACTCTGTTGTTCTCTGGAATTTTATTCTATCTACATTGCATTGGCTGTAGCCTTCACCAAAATGTCCTGGATTGATATTCAGGCTCGGGGGTTTTGGCATTGTAGCAGAGTTCTGGTGGCCTGATATTTATTAATGGCCTTGGTACAGTTAGTTATGTGTTGCCTTGGGCAATGTCTACCTGCCTGGATTTTCTTCATTGTCTTAGTACATGCTGCTTTCCTCCTCCTTCTTCTCCCATTATTATTGTCTGTGGTTAGTTAGCTTCAGGAGCCACTAGAGGCTTCCCCAGAAGCTCAGTATTGAATGTTATGAAATGCCTCTTTCTGGATGATCCCTGGTGACTACCTGATTCTTTTCCTCCCTACCAGGTTAGTCGATGTTCTGTTCATCAGCTTCAATACTGGCAATTAAAAGGACTGTGTGGAAGCCAGGTTGCCTGGTGGTGGCATTTATTACTATGAGTTTTGTCCATTTTTTAATGTTTGTCTTGTTCTACGTGAATTGTTTGTTCAGTTGTTTGGCATTTTTGAGGATTTGGTCTTTGTTAACCCTTTAATTATCTAAAGCTAACTTTCTGGATGCTTTTCCAGTATGGTGGTGAATTGTCACTTGCTCTCTGCACCCAAGTGAGGGAAGCCAGGTTTTTAGCTTTGGTCCCTGGTAGGCCAAGCAGAACAACAATGTCTGAAGTGACCCATTTACATGGAGATTGCTTCAGGGGGCCACCCGACTCATCCAAAAAGGAGTTTCATTACATCCAACACTTTTTTTTTTACTAATTAACACCTTTTATAGAGATTCATGAATATAGCCAAAAGCTTTGTACAGCTAATGTAAGTAATTTGTACAGTAGCAAGTGAAAAGTAATGAAGTTTGTGTATATTCTTGGGAATATAGAGTAACAGGTGCTACACTTCTTTTAGCTTGTCAGCCATTATTATAAAATTGAGCCCCTTCCTACAAAAATCTGGTATTTATGTTTTCATCAGAATTTTACTACAATTGTCTAAAATATTTCACAGTACACAAGTCATATATGTATAAGTGAAATTTCACTTATTTTTTTTTTACTAACTAGGTTCTTTGAGGAAAAATAATTAAACCTACAGCATATTATAACAAATTTTAATTGGATACAATTGTTCATACAGTTAAAATGATGCTATAAGCTGTTTGTTCCATAAATTATTTTGATATATTTATTTACACTTTATTAGAAAGAAAAGTTAATCTTTCTTACTTTTCATTACCACAGCAGTATTGAATGCTGCTAGCCTACACATTTTGATTTATTTTGGAAATTTGGTTGGTTTTCATACTTACAGTATACAGTACACCAAAACATAGCTTGAGTAAGGAAAATCTGAAGAAAGAAAAAAATATTTATGTGGGCTTTCCTCATGGATAATTAGAGTTTTGTAGATTTCAAGGTTCTTTTTTCTAATGGATCAAACAAACACAAATTGAATTTAAATTATTTGCAAAATAACATAAAAGCACAATATTTGAGTATACAAGTTGTTTGTCTGAAAGTTATTTGGCACTTCTTACTTTTATCAGTTAGATAGGTGCTTGCAAATTTTGAAACTCCATTCAACAAAACATTTGTATATAATTACAACAAATAATGGTAGTACTGTATTAATAGGAAGTGTCAAAAAACTTGTAAGCTGTAAGTTTGCAGTATATTTTATTTTATCATATGCAATGACTGCTGCTGGTTATTACTGAATATACTGTATTCATATATATGTATACATTTTCTGTGGGGAATCCTGTCAGCTCCCTTAAACTATTCAGAACTGATATATTAGTAGGGATCATCAGTTAGAGTTGTTATGCCTACCAGAGACCATGAGCCAGAACCTGGCCCCCCTAACAGAGGTGAAGGGAGCAATGATTTATGAACATTCTCTGTTTAAAGTACAGTATTTGCTGCCATATAAGACAAGCTTTTTTAATATTTACATCTATCAAAAAAAGCCCTGTGTCTAATGTGGCTGTATTACGGATGTGAAACCGAGCGCCATAAGCTAGTGAGTGGGACAACCATACTGGGTAAGTTTGCTAGGCACAAAAATCTTTGCTAATAATAAAATATTGAAAACAAGCCAAATTATTATAGTAAATTGTGTTACTAATAAGAAAATATTGAAAACAAGCAGAGTTATCACAATCTGTTATCTCACACTTACAAAAAATTGCTTACGATATATGTCGGCAGTTATTGAGGAAGCTCACATCATCTCGCCACCTTATCCAGCATACATAACCCACACCTAATATATGTCATACATTATTTAACAACTGTTTCCTTTAAGAAACATTTATTCAATAAATGAAAAAATGCTCCTAGAAATTTGAAAGGAATGTTAAACTTTCATCTGCCTGTCAGCCATTTGCAATGAATGAATGACAACACAACCAGAGCACTGTGATGGAGTGCCACCTCTGGATATGCCACCCTGATGGCCTGATGTGGCAACACAAAACATCACATCGAGAAATACAAGTTTCACATCCTGTGTAACAATTCTCTTGCCTATAATATAAACAACTACACAGCTAATCTTTGAGGAGCTAAGGGTTCCTCTAAGAACTCTTTACGTTAGTTCGCTAAAAGTTGGGGTACAAAATCCACTTTAAAATATATTTCAATAAATGTATGATTAACCCTTTACTTGCGCAAGACATCACATGATGCTTTGAGTGACTTGCAGTAAATTGCGCTCGGCATCATATGATGCTTTGGAGTACTGCGCAAGATTTAAACGACCCGCGGATACACGGGGTTCACCACATCTTCATCAGGGCTCTTGTAAACAGACGCCATTTTTTTTTTTTAAATCGTGGGCTAAATTCCCGGGTGTGAGGGGCCTCAGTATCGAGTGAGCTACCAAGCCTAACGCACACAGCATGAGCTCACAGCACTGCTGTTCAGCTTGTGACCACAGCATTGCCTAAAAAGCCATAATATACATGTTCTTGCTATTTTTTAGCAATGATATTATTACAGAAGACCCCTGACTGTGATAAAACTGACCAGGGTTCTGATACTAGCAGGATTGTGGTGATATTTAGCGTTGTGCTCCATGGAGGGAGGAGTAATGCTGTCGGAGGGAGGGTGGTGGCATTGTCTTTTGACTGTGTGTGGCCACCTTTTATTGTCTGCACTCACCTTACCAGCTTAGTAGTTCGCTATGGTGAACACAAATGTAGATACTTATATATAACGTCTGTATATAAAAGCAAAAACAGTATGGTGAGAGGAGAATGGTGGCAAGTCAGGTGAGGTGAGGGAGGGAGGGAGTGGCAGCCAGTGGCGGGCTGCCACTGGCTGCCATTGCCACTGCCACTCAGCATACCAACTTAGTGGTTCGTTATGGTGAACACGAATGTTGATACTTATATATAATGTCTGTATATAGTGAATAAAAGCAAAAACAGTATGGTGGGAGGAGAATGTGGGCGAGTGAGGTGTTGAGGGAGTGAGTCGCAGCGAGTAGCTGGCTGGTGTGTGGCGGTCACTCCCCGTTACTTTTTGACTCATAATAGCAACTTAGTGGTTCGTTATGGTGAACAAAACATGCAGATACTTATATATAACCTGTGTATATAGTGTAATAACCGACAAAGTATTTGTTCACTGATGAACATAATTGAATCAACAATATGCACACCATATTTTTGAGTACAGCGATGATTCACTCATTTTATTATGTAAATATATCACGCTACACACTACTCAATAATATTACAGCAAAAAACTACGAAAAATCAATCGCATTGAAATAATTAGGTAATTATCTCTTTGTGGCAACTCTGGCCTGACAGCTGGCGAGCAACAGACCGTCTGTGACGCACGCTGAGTCAACGCCTGTTTTTTGTCAGACTTCCCCACCCTATAGCGGGCAATATATGCCACTTACGATTTTTTTATCATTTTTCCATGATCAGTGAACACAGATTAACAGGTTTAGAAGAATTTTTTTTTGTGTATGCGCCTGTGCTAACATGCACACATGCTAAATAGCCAGGCGCCATACAAGAGTTAAACAAACTAAAATAGTTTTTCCACAAAAATATCCTTGTAAAATAGGGGGTTGTGTCCTATGTGAGGGTGCGTCTTTTATGCTGGCAAATATGGTATGTCATACTTGCCATTGACTAGGGAAGGCAACCTGAAAGGTAGGCAAAACAAAACAGACCACAGTCTGGTTAAAAAGTGATCTACATCTTGAAAAGAACAAAGGAACTCCCACAGGAAAAAAACAAGCAACACTTCGCCCAACTAGCCCGCTGATCGTCAGCGTCACTATCCCCCTCAGGGGAAGGGGAGTCAACCAAGATTCAACCAGGCTCCTCGGTTCTTGATCTGATGTGCTGGTAGTCGGATGTCACCTCTGATCTCGGTTTTCAGGATTATCTTCCCTAGTGCGTTTAGGATTCACTTCCCATTCAGGACTTCCTTGCTTGTGGTTGTCTTTACTGTTGGGGTATATCGGAGGTCTTGGGGCTTTCCGACTTGCTCCCCAACTTGTAGGGGTTGGATTTTCGGCTGGTGGGACACTGGCTAAGGCAGCCTGCCATACGTTATCATACAGCGAGTTGAGTCAATGTTTCTAAACCAGCTGCTCGTTTGCTAGTTGTGGAGTTTTGAGAGTTTGTGTGTGTTTTTTCTCGTTACTGGCAATTTTGCCTGTTGTTATGGAGGAGATCTGCTTAGCTCCTCATTAGGCTCTGCCTAGGGTGTGGTGCTAGTCCTCCTCTGTTGCCCTTGAAGTTTCACAGCTGCTACTTGCAATTGGTTTGCCTGCTTAGATGGGGTTTACTAGTTTAGCTGGCCCAGTGCCTTTGCTTCCTGTAGGGCTCATTCACCCTGCAGGCCCTGGAAAATCCTGGTGGGCTCGGTAGTACTATGGATACTTCTTCCAAACCCACTCTCGCCTTGTGCGAATTCGAGGGTTGCTCGTAGCCCCTGCCTCAGAGTGACAATCCTCCTTACTGCCTCCGCCATGCTGCCTGTTGGGTCAGGAACACCTACGATCCGGAGTCTTGTGGGACTTCTTCCTCACTTGTGTTCCTATTCACTCATCCTTCTACTAATATTCTGGGGGCTCAGGCAGTGACTGCGTTGCATAAACATTTTTCTGTGATGCAACGGGCCAGGTTGGTTTCCCGGTTGGATGCCCTAGAGCTGCCCAGCTTGGGCTTTAGAGACTCGGATTAGGGGGCATTGGTCGCTTCGGCCTTGATTCAATCCATGCCTTCTCTTGCTTCCCAGGTGGGTATGGTTCATCTTTCTCTCTCCTTCCCTCGTACTTCCAGCTCCCTAACATCGGAGGGATTCAGAGTCAGAATAGGGTTTAGCTTGGGATGAGGCTTGGGTGGCTTCGTGGGTAGCTTCGGGGGCTGCCCTTTCTGACTTGGGCGCAGAGGTGGTTGAGCCTCCTCTTCCTGCTAATTCTTCTGAGTATATCCAGCTTACTCCCTTCTTTAAAGCTTTTCTCTGCCTCGGAGTCTTTGTCTGTGGTGTCCGGAGCTCAAGGGGAGTCGGAGTGGAGCTTGGGTTCCATTTGGTTTCTACTGTGTTGTAAGTATTCTTGGGTGACTTTCTAGAGTTTCTCAAAGAATGCTTCTTTGCTCTGGTGCTTCCTTGTGATGTTAGTCTGGTGTAGCTTCATGCTCAGGTTCCCACTCTTTTGGTTGCTTTGGTGGCCAATGACCTTCAGACTCGTGGTCATTTGACTTCTGTCCTATGATTCTTTGGTCTTCTGGAGCTGTTTTTGGATTAAATCTTAAAAGATGTGGGGTCGCAGGGTTGGGGCCCCGTGGCTTGGGTCTTTGTCTCGGCTGCTTCGGTGGCGTCTGCCTTTCTGAAGCTGTTTGTGCCGATCCTCCGGGGAATGGTTTGCATGATTTTCACCTTCCATTTCACATTCTGGCAGGCAGTGAAATGGCTTCTCATTCTCTCTCATTGGCTTCAGCTTGGGGCCCTGGCTCTTCAGTTGGTGTCACCGTTTTGTACTCTTGTTTCCTGAAGACAGTGTTGCTCAGTTTTTTCAGAGGCTTTTGCTAGTTGCTGTCCCATTTTTTATATGTTGGTTTTCCAAGGGGGGGGGGTCATTCTTGGCCCTCCCGGAAGGGTTGGGCCAGGGCTCAGACTTGGTTTGGTTGGGGTAGGCCTGTGGTGCCAGTTTCTGAGTTGGTGGTGCCTTCGGTGCCATCTTCCTCTGGTCGGCGCAGTGTTTGCTTTGCACAGAACTTGGGCTCTCAGGGTTCTCGTCAGCTCTTTTGCATGGAAAGGCTGGCTATTTTTGCCTACACCTTGGTACCATGATTTGTGGGATTTTCGGGTCGTTTCTTGTAGCCATCGGTGGCATTGGGTGGACCTTCCTCCCTTTGGGGGGGGGCTGGGTTTAGGGAGTGGGGGCAGGCCTCTTCCTTGTCCATCCATCGGGTCATCTCAGAGTGGGTTTGCTTGAGCGTGGTCAAAAATACTTCATCTAGTTGTGTTTGCGGGGGTTGAACTTTGCTCTTTCGGCCCGCCTCTCAACTGTCAATCAACTGTTTACTAACTTCGTTTACTAACTTCGTCTCTCCGGTGGGTTTCCCGCCTGTTTCCAGTTCCGAATCGGGAATTTGTGGATCTTTCGTACATTTTGAACTTGTCTCATCTGTACCGATTGATTCCTTGTCCCTCCTTTCAGATTACTTTATAGTCCCAGGTTCGTCTCCTCCTTGAGCCAAGCACATGGATGATTTCCCTGACGCTCAAGGATGCATATTGGCATGTCCTTATCCATCCGGGGTTCAGGGATTGATTAAGTTTCGTGGTGGGGCAGTGTGCTTACTGCTTTCGTTGTCTTCCCAATGGGGCTGAATCTGGCACCACACACATTCATGAATTTGACTCGGGTCGTGGTAAACCATCTTCGTCTGCTAGATCTTCGGGTCTTGGCGTATTGTGATGAATGATTGGTTCGGGCTCTCAGCCAGTCTGCTTGTCTGCTAGCCAGGGATCTGGCTTTTTCCCAGCTTGCCGGGTTCAAGTTCCTGGTGAACTGGCAGAAATCCCAGTTGGTTTTGTCCCAGGTTCAGACTTGGCTGAACCTTGTATGGGATTCTCAGACTGCATCCCTTCCTTTCCCTTCTGCAGCCTTGCTCCGGCTGCAGTCCTGCCGTCGGCTGTTTTTGAGAGGGTCCAAGGTCATTCAGCAGTTGCTCGAGCAGCTGTGCGGGAGCCTAAAGTTTGCTCTTCTGGTTTTTCTGCTGTGCAGGGTTTCGCTTTAAGGGCTGTTCTGGTATCTTCAGGGCAGCCTCCCTCGCTGCTCTCGCGATCGCTCAGTTCGTCTCCCGGTCTCCTTGTGCCGGTTGCTGTGTCACCGGCTTCCTCTTCAGGTTTTTCGAGGTTCGGTGCCATGTTGTCTTCCTCTTCTCTCTCTCTCGATGTGTTCATGGACGCCTTGTCAGTCAGTTCGAGCTTTGTGACTGGTGCTCACCAGTCCAGCCAGGGGCGTTGGCGGCTATCCTTGCATCGGGCTCACAGCACGGTGCAGGAATTTGCGGCTGTGTTGCAGGTGCTGTGTTACATCCTGGCTCAGTCGGACTGCTTCCTCGTGGTTCATTGTCTGCATCGTGGGGGAGGGGAGTCTCTTCAGAGAATCTTCAGTGTCTGTGGCTCTTTGGAGCTGGTCACTTCATGTAGGTCTTCTGCAACTTGCCGGCCGATCATGGCAACAGATGGTGGTGCTCGCAGCGTCTCTCCCATTGACATTCTCGATCCCTTTGAGGGTTTTCAGGACCCGTTTTTACTTGGCACGTTACTTTGCCTGTGCCTGACCTGGCTGTCAGTGACATTCCTCTCACCCATGAGACCTCTTCTCTCCCGCACGCCATACAACTGAGTCCCAATTTTGTTGACATTATTGTCACTCGCGTTGAGGATAACCTCGAGAAGGCGCTGGTCCGACTCTTTACTAACTTCTTTCCACAGTCCGTCCTCCCCATTCCTGAGGCTGACCCAATGCATCCCTCCTCTGCTTCTCCTATGATTGACGTCCAATCTACCACAGTTGCCTCTGCTATCTCCAGTGCATTTGAAATGATGCTGGACAATGCCCTTCAGAAATCATTGGCGTGCCTTCCCCGTGTCTCTCCCCAGGCTGCCTTGCCATACATTTCTACCCCCGGTACTAAGAGAAAGCAATTCTCCATCATCTCGACTTCCAAGCGCCCTGCCACCTTGCCTGATAGGCCCCATAAACCCCACTCTCCCACGACTTGTCCTCGCACCTCTCTTAGGTCTTCCTCCCATTGTCTTGTTGGCGCTTCTAAGAAGACCGATGCATCCCAGCCATAAGGCTCCAGATTCTGTCTACATACTTTGCCCTGTCCTAACCTCACCTGTCCTGTCCTGTCCTGACTTTTCCTCTGACTTACACATTCACTCCTTGTACCTTCCTCTGCTCACACCTCCCTTAATTTTTCGTGTCTGCTTCGCACCTGTTTCCTACACATCCTTTGCCTCTTGCCCTCTATCTTTTGCCTACATCCCTTGCTTTGTTTATTGCGGCGATGCTTCACATTCGCCTTCTGTTCTCCTCATTTTTCCCATCCTACATCCTTTTCCTCTTGTTTGTTTGTTTTACCTTTATCCTCGCCCACATGGATGGCGTCGTTATCTTCCTGCCTCTGTCACATCGTGATCGTTGATGTGCTGCTGTGCATTGTAGCATAAGCATCTTTCTACATTACCACTCATGCAGTCATCGAGAGGATACACCTTCATGCAAACTGCACATATTGAGAAGAAGAAGGTCTTCTGCTGAGTTCTCAGGGTTTAACTCTCCGTGCAGTTAAAATTCAGGGAGTGTCAAACGTCCTGGCAGAAGGCCTGTCTTACTTCATTCCTCTTTCCACAGAGTGGATGGTTGGTGCCACTTCGTTCCTTTGGCTTTGTCGGACGTGCAGGCACCTGGAGGTGGACCTCTTCCCATCGGCGTGGTTTCTGCATCTCCTATTGTACCTCTTTCCCCTGGTCTAGCCGTTGATCTAGATTCTGGTCCGGCTAGAATCCTATCGAGGGAGAGTTGTTCTCCTGGCTCCATGGTGGCTGGCCCAGCCTTGGCTTCAGGCACTGCTTGCTTGCTTGGTGTCCAAATCTAAGCATTTTTCTGTGGCTCCGTCTCTTTCAGCAGGTTGGGCTGGTGAAGTGCCTCTCTAGGTCAACTTACTCCTACACAACATACGACTGGTGTTTCTGATGCATGTGTATCGCCATTTGTATGGTGATCAGGTGGCTTCTTTGATGGTGTTCTACCTGTATTCTAATTCTCAGTGACAGTACAAAGTTTCTTGGTCATTTTCTTTCTCTTCATTGGGTTTCTTCTCTGTCGGACTGGGGTGTTTTATCCTTTCTCTCTTGGCTTTTCCTGGATAGGCATCTCATGCCAAATACTGTTGCTTCTTGTTGTGGGAAGTTGGTAGAGCCACTGCAGCTTGCGTTCAGGGTGGATGTCACTTCCGCTCTGTTCTGCAAGCTTTCTGGTGCATTTTTGCACCTCCAGCTTGCTGATGCGCCTTCTTAGTCTTTGGACCGATTTTTTCCTTTCTTCTCCTCAGTTTATAGTGGCTCCCCTTTGGTTCATGATTGCTTTTGGAAAGCTTTGTTTTTGTTGGCGTTGGCCTCTGAGGGTCGGGTTGGGGAGCTTCATATTCTTCTGTCGCCAGGGGTTTTGGTTGTTTGGTCCTGGTGGTTGTTTTGTTCGTTTGCAATCAGCTCCTTCTTTTCTGGTGAAGAATGAGGTGGCAGGCTTCCAGAGGATCTGTTGGTTGTGGAGGCTTGGTTGGTTCGACCGGGGGTGCATCACGTTTTGTGTGCAGTAACTGCTTTGCACCGTTACCTGTTTGCCACCTGTTCTGTGTTGGTGGTCGCACTCTGGGTTGATCTGGTTTCCCTGGTTCTCTGTTCCAGAACTTGTGTGTCTCAGGTTGTCTGCAGTGTCATTAAATCTAGTTAGCCTGTGATCTACCCTCATGCCCATAATGGTAGGAAATATGCCGCTCTTTTAGCTGTCTTTGTCTTGGGACGATATTCGGGTGCGGGGGGTTTTGGAGGTCAGACATTGTCTTGGCTGCCAGGTCTCTTGTAAGCATTCTGAGCCTTCTGTGGTCTTGTGTTGCTTTGTGGTGCCCGTTGCTGCCATCAGTCTCTTGCTCACATTGAGACCTGTGGTGCTGCTGCCTTCCTGGTAAGTCCCAGTTTTCCTTCTCTGTGGGTAGTTAACTTCAGGGAGCTGACGAGACTCCCCACAGAAAACCAGCATTAAATGTATTGAAGCGCTAGTTTCTGGGTGAACCCCAAAGGCTCCCTGACCCTCTCCCTCCGGTCAGTTGCTTTCATCATTCAAGAACTGAAGAGCCCGGGCTGACTTCCCCCTTCCCCAAGGGGGGGGGGGTGGCAGCCACTTAGATGAAGAGTTACTTGTTTCTTTTCTTTCTGGGGGGAGTTCTTTTGCTCCTTTGAGGACGTAGGTCGCATTTTTAACCAGACTGTGGGCTGTTTTATTTCACCTACCTTTCTGGGTGCCTTCCCTGGTCGATGGCAAGTATGACACACATTACTTTAAGTGTAAAGTGTTCACAGGCTTCCTGCGCCTCTACGAGGGGGGGCTAGGTTCTGGCTCGAGGTCCTCAGTAGGCATAAAAACTCGTGACTATTGACCCCAACTAATATGTATCGGTTCTGGATAGCTTTAGGAAGCCCCCCGGGGCTCACCCAGAAACTGGCATTTCGTTACATTCAACACTGGTTTTGTAACAAGGGAACATAATTCTTCCTGATGTATCATTTATATTTAATATTTTTATTTAATGGTGTTTCAAAGTTTGTCTCAAGTCAGTACTATAATGTGAAAATGCATCACAAAAAGGTCAGTAATGGTGCTTATCCTTGGATTATATGCTTTTCTTCACCTGGCAGCTTTGATATGCATGGTACTTGATGCTCAGACCTAGCTATGATTTTAATGTTTTTGCATTTTAAAACTACTATTACTTCTGTGTTTTTCAGCAAGTTATATATGTATTAACATCATGTTGTTTGTTTTACATAATCTCCCTCAGTGGATTCCCGTTTGATCTTTACATTAACCAACTATTGTTGGTAACTATTTATGTTAATCTGTATGATAATGTAAATATTTACTTTAGCTTTAAACTGTATAGACTTTATTATATATCATTTACTCTTTTATAAATATTTTGTACTTTCTTTATCAAAGAACTGTAATTTTTGTTAAATTTATATAGTTAAATGTCACTATACTTTTTTAAATTAAATCACTTACAAAATAATTAGTTAATTGTATATCAAGGTATTCATTTAACTTACTGTGGCAATTAACATTCCAGAGGTAGAGCAGACAATGGGGGAATGGGTTTCGTATACGGTCGGTACCGACAACCTCCAAGCAGTGGGAGTGGGACGGGGTCAGCAAGTGGGCGTGGCTCAGACAGACTAGGTAGTGGTGGGCATGAGTTCTCAGATGGTGCTGACAGTCATGCCTTCACTGAGGAGGATGACCTTGAAAGACCTGATGCTGGTGAGACAGCAGATTCTGAGAGGTGAGTGACAGCAAAATTTGTAACAATTCAATGTGTTAAAATAAACTTTATTTTTAACCCCCTGCCCTACACCCCTGTTTATACCTGATAACACTGCTGTGAAAAGCTCACTCCTACAGTGAGCATCCCGGCAGTGCCACGGGGGCTATTCAATCAACAGGAGTTGCCATAAATATATTGATGCTCAATTATTTACATTGTGTCTGACCTACTCGGTTACTATTTTTTCACTGATTTTTATTTTGTTTACTAGTATGTCACTTGATGTTCCATTATAATAAAACTTGCAGAACATCAATACACACAAATGTATGCATATCACAAATATGTACACCCAAATGTTTTATTTCACAGTAAATTTCACTCTATATATATATATATACTTGTTTATACTCCATATCCGGGCATAAACAGGGTAATATCACACTCTTTGCACCATGTTGCGACCACATTCCATGCCTTTGGCCTCTTTTGTGTGTTCTTACACACAAAGCACTCATATTAGCTTGCATGCTTTCCAGTAGCTGGTATATATTTTACTTTGTGTAACTCTTTGAAAGCCTGTCTGTCTGCAGCAGTTCAAAATTCTTGAGCTGAGAATGCCTCTGGCAATGACATAAATGTCCTTGCTAAACTTTGTCAGTATGCATAATTGTGTCGAAAAGGCAAGACTAAACACACATTGTTGGTCTATTGCTTGATTTCACTACATACATATTGTAACTGCTTAACATGGTTACCTCAACAAGGTGGAAAAACAACTTGTTAGTTCACTTGATAGTTTTACATACACACTTAACTGGTAACCATTATGTCACATTTATCAACCAAATGCATGTTTATGTTAGTCAGTGACACAATTTGGTTTATTACCTGAATTTACTAACACTAACATTCTAGTGTTAGTGGGCTACTAACATTCTAGTGGCCTCGATGAGGACAGAAAGCTGGCGACTTGTCAAAGGTCCCCCCATTTGTCTTGAGGATTTTTTCCAGCTGGATTGTAAAATTTAAGTTTCAGTATTTATGGCTTCAGTGGGTAGGTGGTTCCATGGGTTAATAACCCTTTGGGTGAAAAAGCATCTCCTGTTTTCAGTCCTGCTTTGTAGCTTGCTGAGCTTGAAACCATTGCTCCTTGTTTGTGCTACATCTGACTGTGAGATTTTCCTTGTTTTCCCGACTGTTTTGCTTGCAGCAGTCGCCTTAGGTGCATTAGGCAGACTCCCTTGCATGATCTAGAACTATCAGGTATTCAAGAAATGCCAAGAGCAGCAGGCCTCACTTTCCCAAGTATTCTCTATTGAATTATGATTCCTCAGTGAGTGGCCTACTCATGACAAAGGACCTATAGGATTGTGAGTCACTTTGGTCGTGCCATTCACTATGCACATGAGATGCACTGAATGGTAAAGGTCCACATCAATTTGTTTGAAAGTTGATGAGTGCTAGCATGGATTCATGTAAATTAGGTAGCAGTCTATAGTACAATATCAAGAGTCAGATTTAACAGAAATATTGTGTAACTTTAACAAGTTTAGTTACAACTAAACAGCTAGTACAACACATGGGAATCCTTTACCTTAATTAAAAGTGTCACATTAATTAGCTATGAAAATCATACACGGCAGAAATCGTTTCCCACCATGCTAGCATGACGAGTCTCGACTCTCTTGCGTGAGTCGCACAAAGTGAACTAATCTGATCACTGGTGAACACTCTTGCAATTACTGGATTCCGATGCTTGCAGTATCAAAATAACAATAACATCACTAAAACAATAGCTGAATAATGCTGATGACATAATCCTAATCTGAATCATGACATCAATCAATGCATGGTTACCCTCAGAGAGGCATAACACATTAAAGGTCTCCACCCATACTCACTCAGAAGAGTGAGATGATAAATGCTTCACAAGTATCTGCATGTTTTGTTAACCATAACAAACCACTAAGTTGCTATTATAAGTCAAAAAGTAACAAGGAGTGACAGCCACACACCAGCCAACCACTCACTCGCTCAACACCTCAGTCGCCCACATTCTCCTCCCACCATACTGTTTTTGCTTTTATTCACTCTATACAGACGTTATATATAAGTATCTACATTTGTGTTCGCCATAACGAACCACTTAAGTTGGCATGCTGAGTGGCAGTACCAGTGACAGCCCGCCACTGGCTGCTACTTCCTCCCTCCCTCAAGTCACCTGACTCACCCACATTCTCCTCCCACAATACTGTTTCTGCTTTTATTCACTATATACAGACGCTATATATAAGTATCTACATTCGTGTTCACCATAATGAACCACTAAGTTGGTATGCTGAGTGGCAGTGCCAGTGGCAGCCCGTCACAGGCTGCCACTCCCTCCCTCCCTCCCTCACCTCACCTGACTTGCCGCCATTCTCCTCCCACCATACTGTTTTTGCTTTCATATACAGACGTTATATGTAAGACGTTATATGACGTTAACATGTATTTACATGTTTTGTTCACCATAACTGTATCTCTAAGCTTGTATGGTGAGTAATGGCACAGAGACTTAGCTACTCACACAGTCAGCTGGTGGCGTCCGCCCTCAAGGCCAGATGCACTAATATTTCTCCTCCAACAATACTGTTTGTGGTGTTATTATGCTATATACACACATTATATATAAGTATCTACCCGTTTTATTCACCATACTTGTACAAGTAAACTGGTATGGTGCCCAAAGACCATAGTGGTCACTAGTATACAACATGATAAGTCGTGCAGACGACGCCACCTCCCTCACCAAAATGGCGGCTCCCAACTTACTCCTATTGCTGTTTATACCCTCTATACACAAGTTATATATAAGTATCTACATTTGTGTTCACCATAGCGAACCACTAAGCTGGTATGGTGAGTGCAGTCAATAAAAGGTGGCCACACAGTCAGAAGACAATACCACCACCCTCCCTCCCATAGCATTACTCCTCCCTCCATGGAGCACAGTGCTAAATATCACCACAATCTTGCTAATATCAGAACCCTGGTCAATTTTATTACAGTCAGGGGTCGTCTGTAATAATATCATTGCTACATAATAGCATGAACAAGTATATTATGGCATTTTTAGGCGATGCTGTGGTCACAAGCTGAACAGCAGTGCTGTGAGCTCATGCTGCGTGCATCAGGCTTGGTAGCTCACTCAATACTGAGGGCCCCTAACACCCGGGAATTTGCCCCACGATTTTTTTTAAATGGCATCTGTTTACAAGAGCCCTGATGAAGGTAATTACCTAAGTGTAATTACTTAAGTGTAGTTACAGGATGAGAGCTACGCTCGTGGTGTCCCGTCTTCCCAGCACTCTTTGTCATATAACGCTTTGAAACTACTGACAGTCTTGGCCTCCACCACCTTCTTACTTAACTTGTTCCAACCGTCTACCACTCTATTTGCGAAGGTGAATTTTCTTATATTTCTTCGGCAACTGTGTTTAGCTAGTTTAAATCTATGACCTCTTGTTCTTGAAGTGCCAGGTCTCAGGAAATCTTCCCTGTCGATTTTATTAATTCCTGTTACTATTTTGTATGTAGTGATCATATCACCTCTTTTTCTTCTGTCTTCTAGTTTTGGCATGTTTAATGCTTCTAACCTCTCCTCGTAGCTCTTGCCCTTCAGTTCTGGGAGCCATTTAGTAGCATGTCTTTGCACCTTTTCCAGTTTGTTGATGTGCTTAAGATATGGGCACTACACAACTGCTGCATATTCTAGCTTTGGCCTAACAAAAGTCACGAACAATTTCTTTAGTATATCGCCATCCATGTATTTAAATGCAATTCTGAAGTTAGAAAGCGTGGCATAGGCTCCTTGCACAATATTCTTTGTGGTCCTCAGGTGATAGTTTTCTATCTAGAACCACCCCTAGATCTCTTTCTTTATCAGAATTCTTTAAAGATTTCTCACATAATATATAGGTTGTGTGGGGTCTATGTTCTCCTATTCCACATTCCATGGATCGTGCCCGAGATGGCAAACAAGATGGCAAATTGTCACACTTTTGCGCTCTTGGTAAACAAAAAAAAAACTTGCCCCAAATGTGCTGGGCATTTTGGGCGATCTAGAGGCAACACTGAAAAGTGATGCCTCTCTCTTCACTGTCCTGACCTTAATTTTCGATGTTCGTATTTCATTTTTGTACCAATGTGTTCGCAATAGAATGTTCTAGAAGAACATAGGTATAAAATGTCACACAAGGATGCTTTAGACCAGCACCAAATAAAAAACTACGTCGATTACACTTGTCGTGTCAACAATACAATAGTCTTACCACGAAGATACAATACAATGCCGTTCTCCCAAATAGGCTATGTGGCTATTAGAGAAAACAGAAATTTCATGGCAAACATGTTTATCCTATCCGTAAGTCGATCGCATAAGAATTGGATTTTATAGAAATAATTTTTCAAATGACGCTTGAGTGCGGCGTTTGGGTGCATTCAAGAGAAAAAAATATGTCACACTCAAGTGACATATACCTGCAAAAGTGTTAAATTAATTAAACATGTTCACACACTGGGTTGTAACTGCTATATCAGGGCAGCTTTTCCAAGAATGCGTTCACCTTTTCAAACATTTCCAACACTTCCCTATCTCAGTGGAAGAGGCAGCATCCTCCCTTACCTCCTCATTCCCTTACTATTAGTGTAAATTGTTGATGAGGACCTGCCATACTCCCTTGTGAGATCAGTCACACAGACACCACACTCATGCTTTGCTATAATTTCCTTCTTCAAATCCACAGTAATTGTGTCTTTCTTCCTCTTGACAACACTATCTTTAGCAAGCAGCTTCTTTGGAGACATCGTGTGTTACAAATTGTAGTCGCAAAACCACTAAAAACCCAAAGAAAAGCTCAAATAAATCCAGAGGGATGCTTGTCATGTGTGATACAAAAACAACACTGGCGTCGGAGGCGTCCGAGAATTTGCGAGAACCCGCGAGATGCTAGGAAGCAATTGAAAATGACCTGACAAGGGTAAAAAGCACTCCAGCTATTATTTCTCACTTTATGTGTGGTTATTCTGCATATATACATATATATACATAAATTCATGTATACAGGAAGGTACAATTGGTTGGCTAAGTACAGATTTTAGTGATTAAATTGTTCATTCTTGCAAAGTCACAAACATGCATATAAAGTGTTACATTTATACATTCATTCACATTTTATCTTTCATAATTTTAGTTTTAATTATCCAAAATATATTAATCTTATTAAGCTTTAATTATGAAATTGTATACTAATATAATTCATGTGTATATGTACATTACAGTTATTCTATTTCTTAATATGAAGTATTTTTTAAGTTGCAGTTTGATAAAAATCTTGACAGTTCACAGTAGTGCTTACATTTTTAATTTAATAAACAAATATAAAAATGTCTAAATATATGCAAATCAATTACTCATGCATTATTCATTCATCACATTCATTAACTGTATTTAATTGATATAATCCTACCTTCTTTAAATATATACTTGCTTGCAAAACAGATCAACACAATTCTTTTGATCTACCTCATCCCCTGCCCATTTCCTCTTTTTCACCGCATTTGTTTATTTGTGAAGTCCGTACCTCTGAATTTTGAACTTATTCTTTTTGTTATGGAATTTGAGCAATGGTGTCTGTCATTATTTGCTTTAGAGTTTTGGCTTTCTAGTGACAGTACTAGACTTTCACAACATATGATACATTAAAGGTGTGCTGTACACAAAGTCAGTGCTCTATAGCAAATTTCTTGGAAAAGCATGTGATGGTCATGATCAACATACTTTGAATCTTCACTACTCTCAAATGTACCAACACAAAATCACTTGCTAAATGCTTTTCCCCACATTGCTTGTGCTTTTGCATGCCAACCTGTTCATTTCTGCAAACTTTTTTTTCACAAACAATGCTTATGCTATTTTAGTGGGAAAGCAATGTTTATCTTTATTCTTTGTGCACTGACTTGATACACATAGCAGAGCTAAAGTGCCTAGGGTATAATTTACCAATGCAGTATGTTAATTATGATAAGTTATCAGATTTGTATATTTAGTTGCTTTGAATCATTACCGTTAATAAGCAAAAAGATACTATATAAATACTACTAATACAGTATAAAAATCTGAGAAAAAATAAAATTGTATTAACATTCCTGTATGACTTTAATACCAGTACATTTGCTAAATTTTCAAATGAAAAGTTAGCCTGTTGCCTAACATACTTGCCTGTACTAGAAATACCTGAATGTGCACTAAGAATGAGGATCACGTAATGAGCTGACTTGTGTTATTCTGTCTGCTCATTCTCTTAACTGTTTTGTCCTTGTTTTGTTGTTTGCAGTGATGAATTTGTGGTCCTCCCCAAAGGCGTCCGCGCGCATGCTGGGCAATACTTTTGGCCCATGAGCAAATGAACTAAGGCGGGAGGGCAGCCAGTGTCAGTGGTAGAGTGGCTGTAAAAAGTCTTAAAAGTGCCAATAAGAGCCTTTCAGGAGGGCACCTCACCCTGTGCTGGACACACACATGACACCTGGGGCCGACCCCTGTCCTTTCTCCCGCTACCACAACAACCACCACCACCACTACTTCCATCACCACCACAGCTACCACCACCACCATTCCTATCACTGATGCCCTTCAACACGGGCTTTCCTGTGACCCACCTACCTGCCTGCGGCCTGAGGTGACGTGTGCGTGTCTCTTACAGTGATGAGTACTCGGCGAGACCACCTAGTGCCCTCCTGCGCTCTGCCAGTGAAGAAGCACTACCTGTTACACGCTACGAGGCTGCGAGGTTTGAGGCAGCTTCACCCCAGGACCCACGTCTTTATTCACCACCCTCTGATGCTGCTTCCTATCATGATGACCAGGACTTCCTGCCCACAGAGCAGGAGAATGAAGAACCACAAGATGTTGCTGATCCAAACCACGCCCTTCTGCCTCAGAGGAGGTATCCTGAGTACAAGCACTGACACTGGCCTCACTAGGAAACTGGGGGGGCCAGATTTATCCAGAGCAAATTCCAGCATTAATTGATGCAGAATTAATTATTCTGGACAGCCAGTGCATTTTTCCTCCAAATAAAGGTAGCAATTTATTGTAGGCTTAGAACTCTGTAATTGCTACATTTACCTTTATGGAACCAACTTGTGGCTGCAGTGATTTATACTTTAGGCAGCTAAGTAAAATGGGCACATTCATCACTGGTATGTCAACCAGTTTTAGTCACAAGTTTATAAACAAATTTTTTTTAGGATCCTCTGTGGAACATGTTACATGCGGCAATAGTAGTGACTGATGGGTTGCCATGATAGTGAGGACTACTACTCTTGTGTTAGTGAGATATGGACTGCCATTCTAGTGAATTATAGACAGCTATGCTAGTGAAATAAGGCCCCTCTATGGAATGGCGCCCTAGGCCAAGACTATTCTTGACCACGAGAAGTGTTCATCAACCAGTTCTTATCAAATATCCTAGTGCCCTGACAATTGCTTCACAAAGGATATGTCACTGTCAACAATCATATAATTTTACATATGTACAGTATAAAATTTTAGAGTAAAAAGTCATCTACAGAAAAAGTTTATTAGGGCCCAGGTTACAAATGTTCTCACTGTGTGTCTCAAATATACTTCTGGTGAGATTTAAAAATAGGATTTCAGTTTGCTAATGCAGACTTAGCCGTCCAGCACATGAGTGATACTCAACTTCTTCACCATCAAGATGTCAGTTCCGTTGCTCAAACCGATTGAAGAATCTCAACCATGTAATACCTTGAAATATCAGTTCAGATATGACCCCCAATATTTCTGTTTATATGTGTAATATAAATATAGTTGACAACCTAATGACATAAGTTACTCTATCAGTCTCTGAAGTTTGAGTTTTGCATCTCGTCAATCAGTAAATCTCACCTAATGAAGACTGAAAGGCTAACCAGTTCCTTGACTGTCAGTACTTTGTCAACATTCTCCCAGAATCATCACTGGAATTAAGTGTTTATACATACAGTTGTGTATCTCACACACACTGCCCATTTAATTCTTTTTCACAATGTAGGTGGCCATGGATGCTCACTCAGTACCTTGTAAATAATTTTCTAGACAGGGTGTCAGTGCTTACTCTTGCTGCACTGCAAAGTTCAATACAAGTATGTGGGTTGAGGCTCATCTGCCAGCTGCTCCAGTTGAAACTGCAGTTGATAAATGATGCATCAGCTTTAGTGGCTGGTTGGCTGTCAATGATTCTTCAGAGCAGGATCTTTATGATCTTAAAACTTTTCACTCAATATGAGACTTCCATTCTCCTGAAAAGCTTGTGCATAAAGCAGGCATGTGTTCAGAGATAGAAGATTGACACTACTTGCATATTCTTAATTACCTTCAGCTACTTTGAAGGACCAAGTCGTAACTTTCAACATTTTGAGTCTCATTGCTCTGAATGTTGTAGGTCTGTGAAAGCATGATCATCTTTTTTTAACATTGTTGCTCTTGATTCTTGAAACAGATAATGCTTTTGAACATTACACATTTTCAGGAATTTCATCTCAGTACCTATAAAACTATATAAATTAATCAGATATTCATACATAAGTGAATTTATAATAAAAAAAAATATAGAGCAAGGACAGAAGATGCTATGACAGACAAGAGGTTCATATTCATATTAATAAAGTATTTAGTAAAATTGTAGCCAAATTAGAAAGATTCAGCTATTGAGGATGTCTGTTTTGCTAGTCCTCTGTCCTGATTATAATCAAAACAGGCACTGCAGACTGCATTAAAATCTTTAGTTTCTGTGGAACAACTTTCCAGCAGCTGATACTTCAAATGATGCTCAAGTGTGTAAAATATATTATTTATACAGTGAAAAGTCATGTAATATCAGCCATTGCCTTCTGGGAAGGTAAAGTGAAGGCTGAAATAAGAGAGGTGAAAGAACTAATTTTCTTGGAGAATTGCCTTCTAAGAAGGTAAAAGGGTGGAGATTTGATGGTAACAGATTTAAAAGAGGGAAATATAAAGAACCCCTACTCATGTCTTTATAATGACATCTGTGTCTATGCTTGAATAGCAAGGCCCATTGGAGATCAGTGCTTGAAGTAGCAAATAATCTAGTTTGAATCAAAGTCCTTCTGTCCTATTGCCAACCATTCACCATCATTAGTTAAGTGATTAGAATCATCAAAGACATGAGGTGTTGGTTGCAAGATTTCATTGCTCAATATGTGGCAATGATAATGAAACAGTGCTGTCATAGAGGATGAATAAGGTGGGGTAGTATTATGGACTCATCATGCAAAATGACACTGCACAGCTTTTAAATCATGTCACATCCTCATCATACAAAGAAAAGTTTGTTACATTATGTAAATCATTATTGTCATACATTTTTAATTCATATTAACTATTAACAATCAAGGTAATTGCTACCTAAGTTTTTTTTTGGTAGCATTATTCCTAGCAAAACCAAACAAAAACAATTTAATGTATAAAACAAAAGATTTAGTTGTAAATGTTTAAAGAGATATAAAATAATTATCATTTAACAGTAAATTACTGAGGTTTGATTCCATAAATTGTCATAACCTCTCATGTACAGTATGACACTTACGGAGACAATAGTATGTAAAAATAACCTATTACCTATTTCAGTACTGTATTTTTAATTAAATTTTTCTATTGAATGTGTAACTTAAAAAGAAAGCTTTATTGAGAAATGCATTCCTAAAAATACACTAACAGATTACTCAATTAATACCAAAATAATTATTTGTGTATTAGACAAAACAAAACAACATATTAAAGCATCAGGTGAATTTTAGGATTTCCAAGTCTTATCAGTTTATATATATATATATATATATATATATATATATATATATATATATATATATATATATATATATATATATATATATATATATATATATATATATATATATATATATAATATATATATATATATATATATATATATATATATATATATATATATATATATATATATATATATATATATATATATATATAATTTATTTATTTATTTATTTATTTATTTATTTATTTATTAGTATATTTTGGTAGCAGTCTTTCTTGTAAACATATGTTGTTAAATTTGACCAAAAATGTAAGATTAATAATTCTAACACAAATTTTCTCAATATTTCTTATGTTTCTTTTCACTGTCGATGGTAATTGAAAAATCAATTCTCCAAAATAAATTTTTATTTCTAGTCTGACGTGACACTTGAACACGCTTCGTAATAATTTATTACATTTTCAAAGACTTTAATTAACACACACACAACTATAACCTGCAAACACTAATCAGAGTTCTACTATGCTATCATTTAAACAGTTTTCATCTTATATACCCGCATTTGGGTGAGGTGATATGTTACAACAGTTTTGGATGAGGTGAATAAAACTTTCAACACAAGATAGAGCAAACTTTCAACACAAGACAGAACACGGTGCAATGGGTATAAATTGGATAAATTAAAGGGAAGAATGGAAGTAACTGCAAAGGGCCTATTGGCCCATATTTCTTGATGCGTCTATATTGGTGAGTAGTCTTGAAGTGGGTAGAATACCCACTTCATTCTAGAATGGAATTGGTCAACAAATAAAGTCGGTTACAACTCGCAAAACCTGGGACTTTTAATTTATTTGGCTGATTTTTTCTCTGATTTCAAACTATATTTTCTTTGTCTCTTTAGGTTATTTTGATGATTAAGGACCATATTAGGGCTTTTTCACTTATATAAAGTATACCCCTAAATATATCCCCTAAATCATTATAATTATTATAATTATCCCTATATTTTGTGTTTTTTTTTATTTATTCTTGACTTCATTTCAACACACATTGACCTACAACTTTCACATTTTCGAGTACGAGTGCCAAACAATGTTTATTAAAACATACAATTAAATTAACGAATTAAAACTACCTGGAGAATTTGCTTAGTTGATTATGCAGAAAAAAATGAAAAGTGTTTGTGCAAGTTTTAAGAACATAAGAACAAAGGTAACTGCAGAAGGCCTATTGGCTCATATGAGGCGGCTCATATTTATAACCACCCAATCCCACTCATATACATGTCCAACCCACACTTGAAGTAATCAACGGATGCCACCTCCACCACGTTACGCGGTAATTGGTTCCACAAATCAACAACCCTGTTACCAAACCAGTATTTACCCAAGTCTTTCCTAAATCTAAGCTTATCCAATTTATACTCATTGTTTTGTGTTTTGTCATGTGTTGATACTTTTATACGCAATTAATATTCCCTTTGTCCATTCATCCACTTGTAAACCTCTATCATGTCACCCCTAACTCTTTGCCTGTCCAGTGAATGCAATTTAAGCTTTGTTAATCTTTCTTCATATGAAAGGTTTCTAATTTGGGGAATTAACTTTGTCATCCTACGCTGAACACGTTCAAGTGAATTTATATCCATTCTATAGTACGGCAACCAAAACTGAACTGCATAATCTAAATGGGGCCCAACTAGAGCAAGATATATCTGAAGAACCACACCAGGTGTCTTTGTTACTAACGCTTCGATTAATAAATCCCAGTGTCCTATGTGCCTTATTATGAACATTCATGCATTGATCCTTTGGTTTTAAATTCTTACTAATCATAACTCGGATCCCTTTCGCAATCCGACTTCGCAATCTCAACACCATCTAGCTCGTATCTTGTAACTCTATCATCATTACCTAGCCTCAAAACTTTACATTTATCAGCATTAAACTACATCTGCCAATCTTTTGACCATTTCAAAACCCTATTTAGATCAACTTGAAGTGATAGCGAGTCTTGTTCCGTGTTAATTTCCCTTCCGATTTTTGTATCATCGGCAAATTTGCAAATGTTGCTACTCAAACGTGAATCTAAATCATTCATATATATTATAAACAACAGAGGTCCCAGGACAGAGCCTTGAGGCACTCAACTTACTACATTTTCCCACTTGGAATTAACCCCATTTATACTAACTCTGTTATCTTTGGTATAGCCATGCCCTAATGCAACTTAATATAGCACCCCCAATACCATGAGCTTCTATCTCTTTAATCAGTCTTTCATATGGTACTGTATCAAAAGCTTTGCTAAAGTCAAGGTACACAACATCACAATCCTTACCACTATCAACTGCCTCAACTATGCTGGAGTAAAATGATAGCAAATTTGTTAAACATCAACGGCCATTTGTAAAACCATGTTGAGACTCGTTTATTAGTTTGTGCTTTTCAAGATGAAGACGGATTGTATTTGCAATTATCGATTCAAGTAACTTTCCCACAATAGACGTTAGGCTAATTCGCCGATAGTTTGACGCAAGTGATCTATTCCCTTTCTTAAAAATTGGTACAACATTAGCAACCTTCCATGACTCTGGCACTTTGCCTGACTCTATTGATTTATTCATCTGGCCCTGTGGATTTGTTTGGTTTGAGTTTTACTATTTGATTATATCCTCCCTGGTAACTGCTAAACTAGTCAACCTGTCCTCATCCCCACCCACATAGACTTGTTCAGCTGAAGGCATATTGTTAAGTTCCTCTTTAGTAAATACAGATATAAAATATTTATTAAAAATACAACTCGTCTCTTCATCATTATCCGTTATTTGACCTGTCTCAGTTTTTAATGGACCTATTCTTTCCCTAATCTTTGTTCGATATAACTGAAAAAACCCTTTAGGATTTGTTTTTGCTTGCCCTGCTATGGGAACGTCATAGTTTCTTTCTGCTTTCCTTATCTCTTTTTTTTTTAACATTTTTAACCAGTTGTACGAATTCCTGTTCTAAATTGACTTCCCCCATTCTTATTCCTTTTGTACTACGCTCTCTATTTACATATAAGGTTCTTCAGATCCTTTGTTATCCACTTTGGGTCATTAGTATTCGATCTATTCAGTTTGTATCGTATACTACAATCCTGTGATTTGCTTAGAGTATTTTTAAATAAGTTATATTTTGAATCCACATTGAAATCCCTTTTTACGTCACCTATTGCTGGGTTCATGTCTCGATCCAAGACCAGGCCACCCCCCATGCCCAAGACTTTCCAATCTATTTGACCCAAAAAATTTCTTAGGCTATTTAAATCAGCTTTTTGAAAATCTGGTACTTTAACAGAATTTTCTCCTACAGATCTACTCCATTCTATGCTAAATCTGATTTTTTTCGGGGGAGCCCCGTCGGCTCCCCGGAGCTATCCCAGGCTGATATGCTAATGTCAGACTTTGGCATCAGTCATGTGTGTGGAGTTCTTAGGCCTACCAGGGACCACGACCAGAACCAGGCCCCCCTCAGAGAGGGAAGGGGAGCAATGGCCAATAGAAACCTCAGTGTGGTTGGAAGCATTCTATGTCTACCATTGACCGGATCAGGCACCCAGAAAGGTAAGCGCCCCAAAACAAACCCTTATTCTGGTTCAAATTGCTACCAAAAGCTGAACTAGTGGATAGAACTCAACAGAAAAATGAGCAAACTAGTGTGACGTCACACGTTGCCGCGCCGCTGTCTGCGCAGCTCCCCCCTCCCCAGGCGGGGGAAGGGGGAGCCCCAGACCCTTTGTGCCGGCTACCCACACCTCAGTTCTTGTGGCTGATGCTATAGGCGAAGGTCGTGTGCTCTGGCTCCAGTGTCGCTACAGCACTGTGCTTTGTGTGTGGTGTTTGTTTTTCTGTGGGTGCAAAAGCCAGGAGTTATCTACAGTACTCAGGCTGCATGCACCTAGGGCTGCCTTCCCTAGGTTCCCTGTAAGTACTGCCCTTGGCGCTTGGGTCCACCTTCCACAGGCTCCTCGGGACCTGCCTTTGCTGGTCCATTCTACCATTCGGTTTTTCGGCCGCATGTTGGACTCTTGGGGGTTCTGTTCTCTCTTGTTACCTGTGAGAGGCAGTTTGCACTGGTAGGGGCGCAGGGTGCTGCGCAGCTTCATTTTCCCGACATAGCGGCCGACTCTGTTCCTTGGGATTCGCTGTCCTCTTGCGGGGTTTTGTTTTCTTTTTGTTTTTGCCTTGTGGGGGGGGGGGGGGTTCTGCCCTATTATTCCACTGGTGTTTGCCCTTCCATGGTTCTCCTCGGTGGCGCCCCCTGCTAGGTCTTGTGAGTGTACACGTCCCTGGGGTTCAGCTATTGAGGTTTGCTTGGTAGTTTTGGGTGCCAGTTAGCTGTACCCTGCCTGGGACTACCTGAGCGCAAGTCCTCTTAAAGTAAACGCTCAGGACCCTGGGAATCCCCTAGGGGGGTACGTGGGTCCGATGGATGTGACCCTGGAGTCCCCGCTCACTTTGTGCGAGTTTGTGGGTTGCTCGGTCCCCTAGTCTCGGGGTGACCCTCATTGTTTTTGCCTCCGCCACACTGCCTGTTGGGTCGGTGATATTTTCGACCCTGAGTCATGTGAATGTTGCTGCTTGCTTGTGACTCAATTTACCCAATCTTATGATGATTCTATTCGGATACAGGCAGCACGTGCGTTGCAAGCTAGGTTTCGTCTCTTTAAACGCGCTCGGTTGGTTGCTCGCCCGGATGCCCGGGGGCTGCCCCACTTTGCTTTTCGAGACCCAGACTTGGGGGGGTTGGGGGTCGCTTCGATCCTGGTTCAGTCCGCACCTCCTCATCCTTTCCCTCCTGTTGTTCATTCTGGTCCCCCTCCTTCCCCCCCTTCCCTGCTTCTGGCCCCAAAACATCTGAGGGTTTCGGAGTTGGAGCTGGGATTACTTGATCTCGAGACTTAGGCAGCTTCGTGGGATGCCCCTTCTAGGGGGGGGGGGGGCGGAGGCTTTCGCGTCCTGTCTCCCAGTCGAAGCTTCTGGGTCCGACCAGTGGGCCCCCCTTTCTTCCGCTTTCTACGGCTTCACCGTCCTTGTCTTGTGGGGTCGGTGCTTGGGGAGAGGACTTGGCCCCGGGTCCTGCTGTGAAGGACCTCAGGGCTGGGGTGGGGCTGATTTCGGAACCTTGAGCCCCGCTGGACCCTGCCTGGGTTTTTCTTCTTTCTGAGCGAGGTTTGTTGTTACAAGGAGTGGGGTTTTCTTCCCCAAACCCCCCCCCCCCCCCACCCCACCCCACCCCCTCTGCGTACGAGTTGGATTTGGTGTCTGCCCCTCCCCGGGTTCGGTTCTGTGTTCCCCCAGGTGCATCGGTTCTGTCTTTCCGGAGGTACTCGGCTTATCGCATCCAACCTGGTGTGGTGCGGGCGGCCCTAGCAGCATATCTTCTGCGTGACCCAGATTATGCCTTGGAGATGGATCCCTCCGAATTCAGGTTTGGGACTTCGTTCTCTTTCTGGCTCCGTTACGAGGTTTCGGAGTCTTCCTGGCTAGCAGACTGCCCCTTGTTTGTTCTGGATTCCTGGCATTCATTCTGCCGTTCCCACACACTGGAGTGGCAGGAAGCTTCCACGGTGATTCAGGTTTTCCTGGGAGGCGATCTTGAGTACCTGAACAAGTGTTTGTTTGCCCCCTGCCCTTCCCCACGATGTGGGCATTGTTCAGCTCCATGTGCAGGTTCCCTCCCTTTCAGCGGCACTCGTGGCGGAGGACTTGCGCGCCTAGGGCTTTTTGGCTTCAACCTTGCGGTTCTTTTCCCTCCTGGAGCTGTCCTCGGATTGGCTCATGGAGGATGTGAGGGCGCTTGGGGCTGTCCTGGGGTCCAGCGTCTTGTCCTCGGCAGCTCATCGGCTGCCTTGTTGAAGCTTCTCGTGCCATTTTTGTGAGATGCAGCTTCCCTGTTCTATGCTTCCCGACTCGCGTGTCGGCAGGTGGTGCTGGGTTCCTCTGTGAACTCTGCTTGGGCTCTGGCTCTTAGGCTGTCGTTGCCTTTTTGTCCTCTTCTGTTTGAGGTGTCGGCCGTGGCGCAGTTTATCCAGGCTGCGTCGTATGCTTGTTGTCTAATGTCGGACTTGGTTTTCCGGGGGTCCCGTGGTGGGTCTTCTCGGAAGGGTCGTGCCAGGGCTCAGGGTTCCTCTCGTCGTGGTAGGGCACTGGTGTCAGGTTCGGGTTCGGCTCCTTCTTCAGACCCGCCCTTGTCTGGTCGGCACAATATTCGCTCTGCGCGAGTTTCTGGGTCTCGTAAGGGGTGCCGGCACTTTCACGGTTTGCCTCATTGACTGGGCGATTGGGGGGTGGGGAAGGTTTGCGCTGTTCACTCACGCCTGGTCCCACAATTTGTGGGCATTTCAGGTGGTGTCTGTTGGCCTGCGGTGGCATTGGGTGGCCCACCCCCCACTCCCCCACCTTTGGGGTGGTCGGGGCTGGCAGGGCAGGTTTCTTCCCCTGTACTCAGTCAGGTCGTCTTGGAGTGGGTTCGCTTGAGCGTCGTCAAAACGACGTCGTCCCCCAGATGGGTTTCCTGTCTGTTTCCGGTACCGAAACAGGACTGTGCAGACCTGAGGTTCATTCTGGACTTGTCTCGTATTAACCCCTGGGTTCATTGCCCCTCCTTTCGGATGACTCCGCTGTCCCAGCTTCAGCTCCTCTTGGATCCGGACGCTTGGATGGTGTCCCTGGACCTCCGGGACGCTTATTGGCATGTCCCGATTCACCCGAGGTTCTGGGACTGGCTCAGTTTTGTTGTGGGGCGTCATTGTTACTGCTTACGATGTCTCCCATTCTGGTTGAACCTGGCACCTCGTGTGTTCACGCGCCTTACGCAGGTTGTGGTAGCCTGTTTGCGTCTCTTAGATGTTTGGGTGTTGGCCTACCTCGACGACTGGCTGGTTTGGGCTCCCAGCCGGTCGGCTTGCTTGCTAGCCAGGGATTTGGTTCTTTCCCAGCTCGCTGGGTTTGGGTTTTTGGTGAACTGGCGGAAGTCCCATCTGGTTCCCTCTCAGGTTTGGACTTGGATGGGTCTTGTTTGG
>NC_091219.1:22063036-22213036 GCF_040958095.1 Procambarus clarkii | reverse complement strand
GTACTCCACTTGTGACATTTCTCCAGTCCAATACATTGCCTCTGATCACTGCCCTCATTTTTGTATCAGTCAGAAAATTTTTCATCCATGTTAGAAGCTTACCTGTCACCCCTCCAATATTTTCCAGTTTCCAGAATAACCTCTTATGTGGAACTCTATCGAAAGCCTTTTTTAGGTCCAGATAGATGCAGTCAACCCAACCATCTCTTTCCTGTAATATCTCTGTTGCTCGATCATAGAAATCGAGTAAATTCGATACACAGGATCTTCCAGATCGAAAACCATACTGTCTGTCTGATATTATATCATTTCTCTCCAGGTGTTCTACCCATTTAGTTTTAATTATTTTTTCCAATATTTTGACTATTACACTTGTCATTGATACCGCTCTATAATTAAGGGGGTCTTCCCTGCTTCCACTTTTGTAGATTGGAACTATGTTAGCCTTTTTCCACACATCAGCTACAACTCCTGTAAACAAGGATGCCTGAAAAATCAGTTAAAGTGGAATGCTGAGCTCAGGTGCACATTCTCTCAGAACCCATGGTAAAACTCCATCTGGACCATCTGTTTTGTTCTTATTTAGCTCCTTGAGCATTTTTTCCACTTTGTCACTAGGCACCTCTATGTGCTCTATGTTCTTCTCTGGAATTGTTATTGTATCTGGTTCCCTGAAGATTTCATTTTGTACAAACACACTTTGGAACTTTTCGTTTAATGTTTCACACATTTCCTTTTCATTTTCTGTGAATCTATTTCCCATTTTCAACCTTTGAATATTATCCTTTACCTGCAATTTGTTGTTTATGAATTTATAGAATAGACCCGGTTCTGTTTTACATTTGTCTGCAATCCCTCTTTCAAAATTTCTTTCTGCCTCTCTCCTCACTGCCGTGTAGTTGTTTCTCGCATCTTTGTATCACTGGTATGTTTGGGGGTTTGGCCTCTTCCTGTACTGATTCCATTTTTGTGTCTTTTGGTCTCTGGCCCTCTCTCAATTTCTGTTGAACCAATCCTGTTTCCTAGTTCTGCATCTCTGTTTTGGTAAATTTTTTTGTGCCTTTATCATATATTTCACAAAACTTGACAAACATCTCATTCACTTCTTTGCCTAGCAACAAGTCTGTCCAATTATACCCCCTAAAAAAATTTCTAAGATTGTCATAATGTCCTCTCCTAAAGTCAGGTTTTTCAATTGCATCAACCTTCATATTTTCTTCCAGATTATAATGCATTGCATACTTTATTCCCAAAAAGACATGGTCACTTTTACCCAAGGGAGGAAGGTACTGAATGTCAAATATTTCTTCCTCCCTCCTGGTAAATATCAAATCTAGCATGGAGGGAACGTTCCCTTCCCTCATCCTCGTAGCTTGTTTAACATGTTGTACAAGAATGTTTCCAGGATGAGGTCTACAAATTTATAGGTCCAAAAATCTTCTGTTTTAGCTTCAGATGCTTCCCAATCTATGGATTTTAAGTTGAAGTCGCCGACTATCAACAGACATGAACTATCGTTATCCGCTCTCGCTATGATCTCTCTCATTATTGTTATAAGACTTTCTCGTTTACTATCTAGCTCCTTTTTTGACCATGTGCTGCTTGGCGGTGGACTATATGCATTTATGATCATTAGTTTATCATCCTCATGGCAGATCTCTAGTGTTATTATGTCAACTTGTGGATTGGCAGTCATTATTTCCTTCATCTTTAGGTGTTCTTTCACCAGCACAGCAACACCACCGCCTTTCCTAATTTTTCTGTCCCGTCTCCAAATTGAGTAGCCCCTTGGGAATATGACCTCATTTAAAATAACATCTTCAAGTTTTGTCTCCGTGAGTGCAACAATGTCTGGTGTCTGCAGCTGTATTACATCACTTAACTCCAGTGATGACCAGACCACACACTAGAATGTGAGGGGACGACGACGTTTCGGTCCGTCCTGGACCATTCTCAAGTCGATTGTGATGAGGAAGTAGAGACAGGCAATAAATAGGCATGAGAGATGAGGAGCAAAGTAAGGTGTAGTAGAGGGGCTAGTAGTAGGAACTGCAGAGGGCCTATTGGCCCATACGAGGCAGTTCCTATTATAACCACCGAAAGAGAAGGAGAAAATAATGAGAAGAGGAAAACGAGGGAACGTAGGAGAAGACAAGACTCACAAACCTGGTGTTCCTCTTCGTCCTATCATTTCTTCACAGGGCTCTGTCAGCTATCCTCATGCCTCCTGGCTCGCTAAAACCCTGACGCCTTACCTTGGCACTTTTTCTCCTGCCCACCTTCGTCATTCTCAGGACTTCATAGAAAGACTGCGCCTGCAACCCTCTTGTAAGATGCTTAGTCTTGATGTCGACTCTCTGTTTACTAATGTTCCGCTCAATGACGTTCTCTCTTTCCTTAGACAGAAGGCGTCTGAGGGAATTCTTCCTCTCCCGCTTCCCACTGACGTTTTCCTTGAACTCATTAGACTCTGTGTTGACTCTAACTCTTTCTCTTTCAACGGTAAATATTACACTCAAACTTTCGGTGTCGCTATGGGTTCCCCTCTCTCCCCTGTTCTTGCTAATTTCTACATGGAATACTTCGAAACTGTTCTTCTTCCTTCTATTGATACTCGTCCCTCCCTCTGGCTTCGCTATGTTGATGACATTTTTGCTTTATGGCCTCATGACCTTAGTCTTTTCCATCCTTTCCTCTCCTCTCTTAACAATCTGGCTCCTTCTATCCATTTCAAAGTTGAGTAGGAATCTAATTCTCTCCTTCTTTTTCTTGACGTTCACGTTCACAGCTCTGTGTTCGGGTTAGCTTTCTCTGTCTACCGCAAACCCATGGACAGTGGCATGTACATTCACTTCTTTTCCTACCATCCTCCTTCTGTTAAGAAAAGTGTCCTCGTCTCTCTCTTCCTCCGCGGTCTACGCATCAGCGACCCTCAGTTTCTTGATTCTGATTGCCCTTATCTACAAATCATTCTCTTGCCTTGGTTACCCTTTGCATTTCATCAACTGTGCCTACTCTCAAGCTAAACGAAATTTCTTTCATCCTAAACCTGCTTCCAACACTAGTAGCACTGTACTATGCCTTCCCTTCATATCTGAACTCAAACCTTTTACCAATATCTTTCGTTCTCTTGACATTAAGCTCGCCTTTCGTCAAACTAACACACTTCGTAGCAATCTAGTTCACACTGCTCCTCCTGCTTCTAATGCTGCTGGTGTCTACTCTATTTCCTGTTCGTCTTGTCCCCTTCAATACTTTGGCGAAACTGGCCGTACACTGAATGACAGACTTAAAGAACACAAGAGAAGTGTTAAGTCTGCAGACACTAACAATGCTCTTTTCTGCCATGTGAGGGATTCTAATCATCCCATTGATTGGTCTTCGTCCAAAATAATCTTTCCTGCCTCAACTCTACACAGACGCCGTCTTGTTGAATTGGCTCTAATACACAATGTACCCAACATGAGCTTGAGTCCTGGCTTTGTTGCTGTGGACTCTTCCCTTTCACAGTATGTACTCAAATGCTCTAATCTTTCTAACAAACGTGACCTTACATAAGCTTACCCTTTCCATTTACCTTTCTTTCTCTTTCCTTTCTTTCTCTTTTCTCTTTTTTTCTGTTCATTGTCTACTCCTACGTTCCCTCGTTTTCCTCTTCTCATTATTTTCTTCTCTTTCGGTGGTTATAATAGGAACTGCCTCGTATGAGCCAATAGGCCCTCTGCAGTTCCTGCTACTAGCCCCTCTACTACACCTTACTTTGCTCCTCATCTCTCGTGCCTATTTATTGCCTGTCTCTACTTCCTCATCACAATCGACTTGAGAATGGTCCAGGACGAACCGAAACGTCGTCGTCCCTTCACATTCTAGTGTGTGGTCTGGTCATCATACTTTAGCCACGTTATTGTGACTCATCGCCTGCACTTAACTCCAGTATCTTCGATCTTACTCCATCTATATTGGTGTATGCAATCTTCAGGAATTTGTTCCCCCTCTTCTTATTTTTCACTCCACCTCTCTCTAATGATTTTGTTGGTTTGCCTTTATGTACCACTTTACTGGTCTGCCTACCCCTATCACTTTGTAGAAAAAAAAGAATTGATTTCTTCATCATTCCTGCTCTCATTTAAACGTTTTGCCTCGGCGAGGTTCAGTTTCAGCTTCTATCTTCTTTTGAAAGATCTCCTCTTAACGACCACACTTTCCCATCCTCATCACTTTGTAATTTTCTAGCATTCCTTAGTACTTCTTCCATCTGTTTGGCACCATTTAGGGTGATCCAATCCGAGGGAGCCGATTGGCCGAGCGAGGGAGCCGATCGGCCGAGCGGACAGCACACTGGACCTGTGATCCTGTGGTCCCGGGTTCGATCCCGGGCGCCGGCGAGAAACAATGGGCAGAGTTTCTTTCAGCCTGTGCCCCTGTTACCTAGCAGTAAAATAGGTACCTGGGTGTTAGTCAGCTGTCACGGGCTGCTTCCTGGGGGTGGAGGCCTGGTCGAGGACCGGGCCGCGGGGACACTAAAGCCCCGAAATCATCTCAAGATAACCTCAAGATCCTCAAAGGTCGATCTTTCCCTTTTACATATCTGCCTATTCTCCTGTAGTCGCACACATTCTCTATGGTTGTAAGACCTTCCACGAGGCCAACAATTTTATCTACTACTTTTGCTTCTTCTACAGCTCTTTCTGACCTAGATGTTATCTCCTTTTCTTTGCAGCCAAAAATTATCAGGGACTTACTCCGATCAACTGTGTTTTGCACCAACTTCGGGTTAGATGCCAATTATTTTCTCACTTCTAGCCTAATGTTTGGTTTATCTTGGTTGCTGCAGTGTTTGACTTCCTTTACTGCTGCTTCAATTTTTTCCTTCTCCTTGGCCACTTGTGCATAGGTGAGTTGCATATCTTTCTTGCACTGTTCTATTCCCTGTGTAACTTCCTCCATCTGTGCTGACAAAAGCTGTTTCTCCTGTTGAATTTCCTTACCTAACCTATTGTAATCAGTTATGTTTAAATTTACTTTAACTTCTTCCAAAGCTATTTTTAAGAGTTTATTTTCTTCTTCCATGGCTTTGCAATTTGTTTACAATTGATTCTTATCCTTACACAAGTCTTTCACTAAACCCACAAGACATACAACTTTGCTGTTAAATGGTCATTACTTTCTTTCAATTTACTAATTATTTCTACATGAGAGGTCACTGTAGTATCTAATATTACCAACTTGTTGTATAGACTGGTTATATCAATGCTTTCTTCACTGAATCCAGCAAAATCAAGCTCTGTTTTGTATTTCCTCTTGCCGGCGGTCATCTTGAATGTTCTCTGCACTGGAAACATTAGGGCAACTTTCTCATCCAATTTTTCACTTCCCTTGGCACATTCCTGTTATCTCACCTATTTTTCAAAAGCACTATACCTTTATGTTCTCTGGGACACCACTCACTATCATCATCCTGTACTACAATACTTAGGATTGTTGAAATATGCTGGAGCTCCTCTTGTCTGCCTCTTGGGAAAAAAATTGGGATAAGAAGTGGTGCAGTGGGTTAAAGGCGTACCTGTTATGCCAGTTGCTCTAAGGCTTCTGTGCTGGCTAGGTTTCGAGTCTCCTGGTGGAAAAGTGTTCTAAAGTTGTATAACTTCACTTGCGTGTTTAGGCAAGTTGTGCATTAAGCATAGACACAGAGTTCTCCCATATTAACAGGGACTTGATAAAAGAACGTGAGTAACTCCTCACTATTACTCACTAAGAAATGCTACTAAGTGGCTCCCAGAACTGAAGGGCAAGAGCTACGAGGAGAGGTTAGAGGCATTAAATATGCCAAAACTAGAAGACAGAAGAAAAAGAAGTGATATGATCACTACATACAAAATAGTAACAGGAATTGATAGGGAAGATTTCCTGAGACCTGGAACTTTAAGAACAAGAGGTCATGGATATAAACTAGCTAAACACAGATGCCGAAGAAATATAAGAAAATTCACTTTCTCAAACAGAGTGGTAGACGGTTGGAACAAGTTAGATGAGAAGGTGGTGGAGGCCAAGACCGTCAGTAGTTTTAAAGCGTTATATGACAAAGAGTACTGGGAAGACAGGACACCATGAGCGTAGCTCTCATCCTGTAACTACACTTAGGTAATTACTAGCTCTAATTGCCCTTGGGAGGTGGTGATCTTTGGGGGGTTTAAATACCCCAAAATTACCATCTCTTTTAAGGGTCTGAGTTTGGTGCAGTAGGTTGAAGGCATACGTGTTATGCCAGTTGCTGTAAGGCTTCTGTGCTGGCTAGGGTTCGAGTCTCCTGGTGGGAAAGTTTTCTAAAGTTGTATAAATATATATATTTATTTATTTATTTTATTTATTTATATACAAGAAGGTACATTACGTTTGTGAGAATACATAGCATAATATTAACAATCTTGTAAAGCCACTAGTACGCGCAGCGTTTTGGTCAGGTCCTTAATCTAACAAGTAATTTTAAGTAGGTAAGGTTTTTTTTTTTTGAGATGTATACAAGAGTTGTTACAATCTTGTACAGCCACTAGTACGCGTAGCGTTTCGGGCAGGTCCCTGGAATACGGTCCCCACCGCGAAGAATCGTTTTTACAACAAAGTACCCATTTTACTGTTGAGTTAAACAGAGGCTACAGTTAAGGATTTGTGCCCAGTAAATCCTCCCCGGCCAGAATAAGAACCCGTGACAAAGCACTCGCGGAACGCCAGGTGAGTGTCTTACCACTACACCACAGAGACTGGTAAGTTCTAGCAGAATAAATAAAATAATAACAAATACAATGCAAGAAAAAAATGAGATGAGAGAGATTAGTAAGTATATTAAAGCACATTGGTATATTAAAGCTCTGATTGATTACATTGACAGCTTGATTGGTAATTTAAACAAGATTAATAGACACCATACAGCAGATTGATAGCACGTATAAGAAGACAGCAATGATCACAATGGTAAAGATGTTTGGATTGGGTACATAAAGATTGGGTAGCAATAGATACAGTGCAATTTTAAAACAAAAGGTTAAAAACTATGAAGATGAAATTAGGTACTTTTTAGTATTGTTTTTGAATGACGCAAAAGTTGGACAGCTTTTTAATTCAATAGGGAGTGAGTTCCATAGACTGGGACCCTTTATTTGCATAGAGTGTTTACACAGATTAAGTTTGACTCCGGGGATATCAAAGAGATATTTATTTCTGGTGTGGTGATAATGGGTCCTATTACATCTGTCCAGGGAGAGTTTCAGAGCAGGATTTGCATTTAAGAACAAGGTTTTGTAAATGTAGTTGACACAAGAGAATTTGTGAAATGAGATTATGTTTAGCATGTTTAGGGAGTTAAACAAGGGGGGCTGAGTGTTGTCTGAAAGCAGAATTTGTTATTATTCTGATAGCAGATTTTTGCTGGGTGATGATGGACTTGAGGTGGTTTGCAGTGGTTGAACCCTGTGCACAGATACCATAATTAAGATAGGGATAGATTAGTGCATAATATAGAGAGATGAGAGCGGAGTTAGGTACATAATATCTGATTTTGGAGAGTATACCAACTGTTTTAGAGAGTTTCTTAGTTGTGTGTTGTATGTGAGTGCTGAAGTTGAGTCTCTTGTCTAGGAATAGGCCAAGGAACCTTCCATCAATTTTATTGCTAATGTTTACATTGTCTATCTGAAGCTGAATTGAATTTGTAGATTTGCTTCCAAATAAGATGTAGTAGGTCTTTATATATATATATATATATTATATATATATATATATATATATATATATATATATATATATATATATATAAATATAAGGCACAACTCTCCTAAACACGAGAGTGAAGTATACAACTTTAGAACACTTTCCCACCAGGAGACTCGAACCCTAGCCAGCACAGAAGCCTTCCAGCAACTGGCATAACAGGTACGCCTTAACCCGCTCCACCACCTGCTCAGACCCCTTAAAAGAGATGGTAATTTCGGAGTATTTATATACCCCAAAGATTGTGCCTTAAGCATAGACACAGTGTTCTCCCATATTAACAGGGACTTGATGAAATAAACGTATAAATGACCCCTCACTTGCTCTAGTGCTCTTGGGAGGTGGTGATCTTTGGGGTATATAAATACTCCGAAATTACCATCTCTTTTAAGGGTCTGAGCAGGTGGTGGAGCGGGTTAAGGCGTACCTGTTATGCCAGTTGCTGGAAGGCTTCTGTGCTGGCTAGGGTTCGAGTCTCCTGGTGGGAAAGTGTTCTAAAGTTATATATATATATATATATATATATATATATATATATATATATATATATATATATATATATTATATTATTAAATATATATATATATATATATATATATATATATATATATAATATATGTCGTACCTAGTAGCCAGAACGCACTTCTCGCCCTACTATGCAAGGCCCGATTTGCCTAATAAGCCAAGTTTACCTGAATTAATATATTTTCTCTAATTTTTTTCTTATGAAATGATAAAGCTACCCATTTCATTACGTATGAGGTCAATTTTTTTTTTATTGGAGTTAAAATTAACGTAGATATATGACCGAACGTAACCAACCCTACCTAACCTAACCTAACCTATCTTTATAGGTTAGGTTAGGTTAGGTAGCCGAAAAAGTTAGGTTAGGTTAGGTTAGGTAGGTTAGGTAGCCGAAAAACAATTAATTCATGAAAACTTGGCTTATTAGGCAAATCGGGCCTTGCATAGTAGGCATAGAAGTGCGTTCTGGCTACTAGGTACGACATATATATATATATATATATATATATATATATATATATATATATATATATATATAATATATATATAAAATATATGAATATTGTACCTAGTAACCAGAAGTCTTACTCGGCCTACTATGCAAGGCCCGATTTGCTTAATAGGCCAAGTTTTCCTGAATTTATATATTTTTGTAAAAAAAATTCTTATGAAATGGTAAATCTGACCATTTCATTATGTATAAGTTAGTTATTTTTTAAATTTGAGTTAAAACTAATGTAGATATATGACCGAACCTAACCAACCCTACCTAACCTAACCTATCTTAACCTAACCTATCTTAACCTAACCTAAACTAACACAACTAAGTCAATAAATTATGTTCCTAATATAATATAATAATAATAATTCCAATAAACTAATTGGAAACAATTTATTGAAAATAAAGAAAATCACTCGGCCTATTAGGCAAATCGGACCTTGCATAGTAGGCCGAGAAGTGCGTTCTGGCTACTAGGTATGACATATATAAATATATATATATATATATATATAATATATATATATATATATTATATATATATATATATATATATATATATATATATATATATATATATAATATATATATATATACATATATATATATACATATATATTATATTATTAAATATGACCGACAAAGTAAGATTAATAATTCTAACACGAATTTTCTCGATTTTTCTTATGTTTCTTTTCACTGTTGATGGTAATTGAAAAATCAATTCTCCAAAATTCATTTTTATTTCTAGTCTGACGCGACACTTGAACGCGTTTCGTAATAACTTATTACATTTTCAAAGACTTTTAGTTTACACACACACAACTATTACCTGCAAACACTAAACAGAGTTCTTACTTATGCTATGATTTAAACAGCTTTCATTTTTCATTTTATACCCGCATTTTGGATGAGGTGAACAAAACTTTCAACACAGGATAGAACACGAAACAATGGGTATTGAAGGTAAGAATGGAAGTAATTGCAGAAGGCCTATTGGCCCATATTTCTTGATGCTTCTATATTGGAGCGGAGTCTTGAAGTGGGTAGAATATAGTTGTGCATTAATTGGCTGTTGATTGCTGGTGTTGACTTCTTGATGTGTAGTGCCTCGCAGATGTCAAGCCACCTGCTATCGCTGTATCTATCGATGATTTCTGTGTTGTTTGCTAAGATTTCTCTGGTGATGGTTTGGTTGTGGGAAGACATTATATGTTTCTTAATGGAGCCCTGTTGCTTATGCATCGTTAATCGCCTGGAAAGGGATGTTGTTGTCTTGCCTATATACTGAGTTTTTTGAGGCTTACAGTCCCCAAGAGGGCATTTGAGGGCATAGACGACGTTGGTCTCTTTTAAAGCGTTCTGCTTTGTGTCTGGAGAGTTTCTTATGAGTAGGCTGGCCGTTTTTTTGGTTTTATGGTAAATCGTCAGTTGTATCTTCTGATTTTTGTCTGTAGGGATAACGTTTCTATTAACAATATCTTTCAAGACCCTTTCCTCCATTTTATGAGCTGTGGAAAAGAAGTTCCTGTAAAATAGTCTAATAGGGGGTATAGGTGTTTTGTTAGTTGTCTCTTCAGACGTTGCATGGCGTTTCACTTTCATTCTTATGATGTCTTCAACAAAACCATTGGAGAAGCCGTTGTTGACTAGGACCTGCCTTACCCTACAGAGTTCTTCGTCGACTTGCTTCCAACCTGAGCTGTGGCTGAGAGCACGGTCGACATAAGCGTTAACAACACTCCTCTTGTACCTGTCTGGGCAGTCACTGTTGGCATTGAGGCACATTCCTATGTTTGTTTCCTTAGTGTAGACTGCAGTGTGGAAACCTCCGCTCCTTTCCATGACTGTTACATCTAGAAAGGGCAGCTTCCCATCTTTCTCCATCTCGTAAGTGAAACGCAACACAGAATTCTGCTCAAATGCCTCCTTCAGCTCCTGCAGATGTCTGACATCAGGTACCTGTGTAAAAATGTCGTCAACATGCCTGCAGTATGTGGCCGGTTTCAAGTTCATGTCGACTAAGACTTTTTGCACGATGGTACCCATGTAGAAGTTCGCAAACAGGAAACCTAGGGGAGAACCCATGGCGACCCCATCTATTTGCTTATACATGTGCCCATCCGGGCTCAAGAAGGGTGCCTCTTTAGTACAAGCTTGGAGTAGTTTCCTTAGAATGTTTTCTGGTATGTCAAGAGGAGTACAGGCCGGATCACGATACACTCTGTCCACTATCATCCCGATTGTTTCATCCACAGGTACGTTGGTAAACAGTGATTCTACGTCCAACGAGGCTCTTATCCCTGTGGCCCGTGTTCCCCGCAGTAAGTCAACAAATTCCTTTGGAGACTTCAGGCTGAAGGCGCAAGGGACATAAGGAGTCAGCAAGCCGTTGAGTCGTTTCACCAGTCTGTACGTGGGAGTGGGTATCTGGCTGATGATTGGCCGAAGTGGGTTTCCAGGCTTGTGTGTCTTGACATTTCCATACACGTATCCAGGTTTATATTCCCCAATAATCTTTGGCAGGTGGAGTCCGGATTTCTTGACGTTCACAGTTTCGATCAATTTGTTGACCTTTGCTTTCAATTCGGCTGTAGTGTCCTTCGTTACCCTTTGGAATTTAGTTTGGTCAGAGAGTATGAGGTTCATTTTCGCCAGATATTCGTCTTTTTCAATATATATACGTCATTCTTAAAAAAGACGAATTTACGTTATTTCGACGTTATTTTTAAGAGGACAGGTCTGATGATACTACCCTCATCTACTCTAACCCCAACCCACATACACTAAATGATGTTTTTATTAATGAACTAAAAAAAGTCCACTTATGGATGTCGACCAATAAACTAACACTTAACATAGAAAAGACCTACTACATCTTATTTGGAAGCAAATCTTCAAATGCAATTCAGCTTCAGATAGATAATGTAAACATTAGCAATAAAAATGATGGAAAGTTTCATGGCCTATTCCTAGACAAGAGACTCAACTTCAGCACCCACATACAATACATAACTAAGAAAATCTCTAAAACAGTTGGGATACTCTCCAAAATCAGATATGTACCTAACTCTGCTCTCATCTCTCTATATTATGAACTAATCTATCCCTATCTTAATTATGGTATCTGTGCATGGGGTTCAACCACTGAAAAGCACCTCAAGTCCATCATCACCCAGCAAAAATCTGCTATCAGAATAATAACAAATTCTGCTTTCAGACAACACTCAGCCCTCTTGTTTAACTCCCAATACATGCTAAACATAATCTCACTCCACAAATTTTCTTGTGTCAATTACATTTACAAAACCCTGTTCTTAAATGCAAATCCTGCTCTGAAACTTTCCCTGGACAGACGTAATAGGACCCATTATCTCTACACCAGAAAAAATATCTCTTTGATATCCCCAGAGTCAAACTTAATCTGTGTAAACACTCTTTGCAAATAAAGGGACCCAGTCTATGGAACTCACTCCCTAATGAATTGAAAAGCTGTCCAACTTTTGCGTCATTCAAAAACAAAACTAAAAAGTATCTAATTTCATCTGCATAGTTTTTTACCTTGTTGCTTTAAAATTGCACTGTATCTATTGCTACCCAATCTTTATGTACCCAATCCGAACATCTTTACCATTGTGATCATTGCTGTCGTCTTATATGTGCTATCAATCTGCTGTATGGTGTCTGTTAATCTTGTTTAAATTACCAATCAAGTTGTCAATGTAATCAATCAGAGCTTTAATATACAATGTGCTTTAATATACTTACTATTCTCTCATATGTCATTTTTTTCTTGCAATGTATCTGTTATCATTTTATTAATTCTGCTAGAATTTACCTACTTAAAATTATCTGTTAGATTAAGGACCTGTCCGAAACGTTGCGCGTGCTAGTGGCTTTACACGATTGTAAATACTTTGCTATGTATTCTTTCTAACCCAATGTACCTTCTTGTATATAAATAAATAAATAAATACATATATATATATATATATATATATATATATATATATATAATATATATATATATAATATATATAATATATGACTCTGAAAACTCACACCCCAGAAGTGACTCAAACCCATACTGCTAGGAGCAATGCAACTGGTATCTACAGGACACCTTATTCCGCTTGACCATCACGACTGTCATGATGGTCAAGTGGATTAAGGCGTCCTGTAGATACCAGTTGCATTGCTCCTGGCAGTATGGGTTTGAGTCACTTCTGGGGTGTGAGTTTTCAGTCGCATATAATCCTGGGGATTATTCAGGCTTGTTCGCATATATATATATATATATATATATATATATATATATATATATATATATATATATATATATATATATATATATAGTACCTAGTAGCCAGAACGCACTTCTCAGCCTACTATGCAAGGCCCAATTTGCCTAATAAGCCAAGTTTTCCAGAATTAACATATTTTCTCAAATTTTTTTCTTATGAAATGATAAAGCTACCCATTTCATTATGTATGAGGTAAATTTTTTTTTATTGTAGTTCAAATTAACGTAGATATATGACCGAACCTAACCAACCCTACCTAACCTAACCTAACCTATCTTTATAGGTTAGGTTAGGTAGCCGAAAAAGTTAGGTTAGGTTAGGTAGGTTAGGTAGTCGAAAAACATTTAATTCATGAAAACTTGGCTTATTAGGCAAATCGGGCCTTGCATAGTAGCCTGAGAAGCACGTTCTGGCTAGTAGGTACGACATATATAAAAATATATATATATATATGTTATATAATATAGACATATATATATATAAAAATATATATATATATGTTGTACCTAGTAGCCAGAACATCGTACTTTGCCTACTATGCAAGGCCCGATTTGCCTAATAAGTCAAGTTTTCCTGAATTTATATAATTTTCTAATTTTTTTCTTATGAAATGATAAATCTGTCCATTTCATTACGTATAAGTTAATTTGTTTAAATTTGAGTTAAAAATTACGTAGATATATGACCGTACCTAAGCAACCCTACCTAACCTATCCTAACCCAACCTAAACTATCACAACTAAGTCAATAAATTATATTCTTAATATAATAATAATAATTCAAATAAAGTAAATGAAAACAATTCATTGAAAATAAAAAGAATCCCTCGGCCTATTAGGCAAATTCGGTCTTGCATAGTAGGCCGAGAAGTGCATTATATATATAATGCACTTCTCGGCCTACTATGCAAGACCGAATTTGCCTAATAGGCCGAGGGATTCTTTTTATTTTCAATGAATTGTTTTCATTTACTTTATTTGAATTATTATTATTATATTAAGAATATAATTTATTGACTTAGTTGTGATAGTTTAGGTTGGGTTAGGATAGGTTAGGTAGGGTTGCTTAGGTACGGTCATATATCTACGTAATTTTTAACTCAAATTTAAACAAATTAACTTATACGTAATGAAATGGACAGATTTATCATTTCATAAGAAAAAAATTAGAAAATTATATAAATTCAGGAAAACTTGACTTATTAGGCAAATCGGGCCTTGCATAGTAGGCAAAGTACGATGTTCTGGCTACTAGGTACAACATATATATATATATTTTTATATATATATATGTCTATATTATATAACATATATATATATATATTTTTATATATGTCGTACCTACTAGCCAGAACGTGCTTCTCAGGCTACTATGCAAGGCCCGATTTGCCTAATAAGCCAAGTTTTCATGAATTAATATATTTTCTCAATTTTTTAGATTTTCTCTAATTTTTTTCTTATGAAATGATAAAGCTACCCATTTCATTATGTATGAGGTCAATTTTTTTTTATTGGAATTAAAATTAACGAAGATATATGACCGAACCTTACCAACCCTACCTAACCTAACCTATCTTTATAGTTTAGGTTAGGTAGCCGAAAAAGTTAGGTTAGGTTAGGTAGTCGAAAAAACATTAATTCATGAAAACTTGGCTTATTAAGCAAATCGGGCCTTGCATAGTAGGCTGAGAAGTGCGTTCTGGCTACTAGGTACGACATATATATATTTATATATATGTCGTACCTAGTAGCCAGAACGCACTTCTCAGCCTACTATGCAAGGCCCGATTTGCCTAATAAGCCAAGTTTTCATGAACTAATATTTTTCCTCTATTTTTTTTCTTATAAAATGATAGAGCTACCTATATCATTATGTATGAGGTCAATTTTTTTTTTATTGGAGTTAAAATTAACGTAGATATATGATCGAACCTAACCAACCCTACCTAACCTAACCTATCTTTGTATATATATATATATATATATATATATATATATATATATATATATATATATATATATATATACTGGCAGCAGGTTTTCTTTCAAACATGTTTCATTGAATATATGACCGCATATTGTGTGTTTATTATTTTCTGGTTTAGGGCTTCTATCCCTCTATTTTCTTAGCATCAGGGCTTAGTTGAAATAGGAGTTCTCCAAAACTCATTTTCATACTTTTAAGGTGAAGAAAAGAAGTGATTTACTATAGAGTGTATTACACTTATTTATACAATTTGCACAACGTTTCGAACCTCAAGGTTGTTCAAAACGAACAACAAACGTTGTTCGAAACATTGTGCAAATTGTATAAATAAGTGTAATAAGTTTCGAACCTCAAGGTTGTTCGAAAGGAACAACAAACGTTGTTGGAAACGTTGTGCAAATTGTATAAATAAGTGTAATACACTATAGTAAATCACTTCTTTTCTTCACCTTAAAAGTACGAAAATGAGTTTTGGAGAACTCCTATTTCAACTAAGCCCTGATGCTAAGAAAATAGAGGGATAGAAGCCCTAAACCAGAACATAATAATTAATATATATATATATATATATATATATATATATATATATATATATATATATATATATATATATATATATATATTAGTATATTAGTATATTTTGGTAGCAGTCTTTCCTGTAGACATATATTATTAAATATGACCGAAAAAGTAAGATTAATAATTCTAACACGAATTTTCTCAATCTTTCGTACATTACGCTTCACTGTTGGAGGTAAATCAAAAATCACTTCTCCAAAATTCATTTTTATTTCTAGTCTGACGCGACACGGGCGCGTTTCGTAAAACTTATTACATTTTCAAAGACTTTACAAATACACAACTGATTAGAACTTGCGTTTCCCTGATTTTATATCTACATTTGAGTGAGGTGGGAAGGGTGATGTGGCATTACATTTGAGTGAGGTGGGAAGGGTGATGTGGCATTAACACAAGACAGAACACTAGGGGATATTAATAGGGTATTAAAAGTATCAACACAAGACAGAACAGAAACAATGGGTATTGAATAGAAGTGTTTGTAGAAAGCCTATTGGTCCATTTTACAAACTACAAACTTTCTTTGCTTTCTGGGCTTTCTACAAACACTTCTATTCAATACCCATTGTTTCTGTTCTGTCTTGTGTTGATACTTTTAATACCCTATTAATATCCCCTAGTGTTCTGTCTTGTGTTAATGCCACATCACCCTTCCCACCTCACTCAAATGTAATGCCACATCACCCTTCCCACCTCACTCAAATGTAGATATAAAATCAGGGAAACGCAAGTTCTAATCAGTTGTGTATTTGTAAAGTCTTTGAAAATGTAATAAGTTTTACGAAACGCGCCCGTGTCGCGTCAGACTAGAAATAAAAATGAATTTTGGAGAAATGATTTTTGATTTACCTCCAACAGTGAAGCGTAATGTACGAAAGATTGAGAAAATTCGTGTTAGAATTATTAATCTTACTTTTTCGGTCATATTTAATAATATATGTCTATATATATATATATATATATATATATATATATATATATATATATATATATATATATATATATATAATATAATATAATATGAATGACAGTGTCAGACCACGGAAGAAAATTGAAACAGGAATTTCCTTAACCACCGTGCTGTGCGGAGTTTATTGAGAAATTCCCCCGGTGCGCATGAAATGAAGTGTTCCCCAAAAAATCTTTTTTCTTCGTAAAATGATAAATTCCCTTCCCTGAACATGTCTATGTAAAAATAAGTACCAAATTCTACTTACTTTGGCTGTAGGGACCTGGACAAGATGTGCTGTGACGTCATCAGGGCCTGGTCGCCCGTGCGTGACTCGCCCAGACACGGTCGCGCGGGTCATTCAAGCACCGGGTGTTGGCACAAATATATTTTCAATTATTTGTTTTATGTATTTCCAATGCGGTTTTATTTGTTTTTTTTTACCGTATATGATCCATATTTGTGTCCTTTACAATATGTATACAGTAAAACGTTCATAATGTTCCACGGAACTGTGATACATGTGTCAGTAATGTGTCCACAACAAATGTTTATTGTCATAAACATAATATAGTACCTGTTAAAAAATCACTAAAATTACAATATGTACAGTTTCACACACTATTTACACAGTAACACACTGTATTACACACTCAGTACTTCGGAAGTGAGTAATAATCAACGAAGTAGCCCATGGTACGCAGCGCGACTTCGCTCTCAGTGCACCAGGTACAGATAAATTTTCGCTTCCCGTTTCTTCATTCTGTGTGCTTGCAAATAACGCACTCACGTACACCCTTGGCTTTAGAACTTGTAGGTTGTATGTAACCAAGCTTGTAAAGCATAAGGTAATATTGAAAAGATTATAGGAAAAGATCAATTTGTAAGGGAGCCGGTCGGCCGAGCCGACAGCACGCTGTACTTGTGATCTTGTGATCCCGGGCGCCGGCGAAACAATGGGCAGAGTTTCTTTCACCCTATGCCCCTGTTACCTAGCAGTAAAATAGGTACCTGGGTGTTAGTCAGTTGTCACGGGCTGCTTCCTGGGGGTGGAGGCCTGGTCGAGGACCGGGCCGCGGGGACACTAAAGCCCCGGAATCATCTCAAGATAGTCTTGAAAAGATCGCTTTGTATGGTCCCACACAGGAAGAGATTCAGCTTACCTCAAGAGTGACCGTCAGTTGGGAAGAGATTCAGGAATTCTTGAAAATATCTATGGAAAACACCACCAAGGAAGCCGCTAACACTGTACATCTATGCTATTTGTATCAGATGCATCATCACTGAACGCAGAAAACGATTCATCTAATATCATCTAAATAAATAGCATAGGATTGCAAGGGTGACAGAGCTACAACTGGATACGTTCGCTATATCGTCCTCATAGGTGCTGTATCACTTGCATCAGACCTTTGTGTTAGGTCCTTATTGCACCTAGCTTCCCCAATATTATGACCCTTATGTTCTTCAAACAATAAGGTTCGAATTTCACCGACAAATCATTATCTTTCAACACCGCGTCGGACAGGTGTTTAGGAGCCAAAGGCGCGTACGCCACCCATGGTTGCTCATTCAGTACTAACCCAGCCAGCAGCCCTAGGGCATTCTGGGATTTTTTTCCAAGATTTTACACATTTAGAATTGGTTACGAAAAATCAAAACAAGTTTTCTCGGTTGGCGCAGTTTCCCGCCGACCGAGAAAACTCGGTTGGAGCAGTTAAGTACTCGCCTAATTGTGCTTGCGGGGGTTGAGCACTGGCTCTTTGGTCCCGCCTCTCAACCGTCAATCAACTGGTATACAGATTCCTGAGCCTACTGGGCTCTATCATATCTATATTTGAAACTGTGTATGGAGTCAGCCTCCACCACATCACTTCCTAGTGCATTCCATTTATTAACTACTCTGACACTGAAAAAATTCTTTCTAACGTCTCTGTGGCTCATCTGGGTACTAAGTTTCCACCTGTGTCCCCTTGTTCGTGTCCCACCCGTGCTGAAGAGTTTGTCTTTGTCCACCCTGTCAATTCCCCTGAGAATTTTGTAGGTGGTTATCATGTCTCCCCTTACTCTTCTGTTTTCCAGGGATGTGAGGTTCAGCTCCTTTAGCCTTTCCTCGTAGCTCAATCCTCTCGGTTCCGGGACGAGCCTGGTGGCATACCGCTGAATCTTCTCTAACTTTGTCTTGTGTTTAACTAGGTATGGACTCCAGGCTGGAGCTGCATACTCCAGGATTGGTCTTACATAAGTGGTATACAGGGTTCTGAAAGATTCCTTACACAAGTTTCTGAAGGCAGTTCTTATGTTGGGCAGTCTAGTATATGCCGCTGATGATATCCTTTTGATGTGGGCCTCTGGGGACAGGTTCGGTGTGATATCAACCCCCAGATCCTTCTCTCTATTTGATTCTTGCAGGATTTCCCCTCCCAGATGATACCTTGTGTTCAGCCTCCTGCTCCCTTCGCCTAATTTCATCACCTTACACTTTCCCGAGTTGAACTTCAGCAGCCATTTTCTAGACTATTCCTCCAGTTTATCCAGGTCATCGTGTAGTCTCTGTCTATCTTCATCCGTGTTGATTCTTCTCATAATTTTTGCATCATCAGCAAACATCGAGAGGAATGAGTCTATACCGTCTGGAAGATCGTTCACATATATTAGAAACAGGATGGGTCCAAGTACTGAGCCCTGTGGGACTCCGCTGGTGACATCTCGCCACTCTGATGTCTCCCCCCTCACCGTTACTCGCTGTTTCCTGTTGCTTAAGTACTCCCTTATCCACTGGAGCACCTTCCCTTTTACTCCTGCCTGTTGCTCCAACTTTTTTAACAGCCTTTTATGGGGTACTGTGTCAAAGGCTTTTTGGCAATCCAGGAAAATGCAGTCGGGCCACCCTTCTCTTTCCTGCCTAATTTTCGTTGCCTGGTCATAAAATTTTATTAAACCTGTGAGGCACGATTTACCATCTGTGAACCCATGTTGGTGGTGTGTTACAAAGTTATTTCCCGCCAGATGCTCTACGAGCCTTTTCCTCACGATCTTCTCCAGCACCTTGCATGGTATACAAGTTAAGGAAACTGGCCTGTAATTCAGTGCCTCTTGCCTGTCACCCCTTTTTGTATATTGGGACCACGTTAGCTGTCTTCCAACTTTCTGGTAAGTCTCCTGTTTCCAGTGACCTGTTATACACCATAGAGAGTGGCACACTTAGTGCTTCTGCCCCTTCCTTTAGTATCCATGGTGAGATTCTGTCAGGCCCAACAGCCTTTGTCACATCCAGCTCCAGCAGACACCTTTTGACCTCATCACTGGTGAGGTCAAATTCCTCCAAGGTTGCTTGGTTTGCCGCCTCCTCATTTAGTGCAGGGGCTTCTCCTTGTTCTATTGTGAAGACCTCCTGGAATCTCTTGTTGAGTTCTTCACACACCTCCTTGTCATTCTCTGTGTATCTGTTCTCCCCTTTCCGCAGCTTCATCACTTGTTCCTTCACTGCTGTTTTCCTCCTGATATGGCTGTGGAGCAGCTTTGGTTGGGTCTTGGCTTTACTTGCGATGTCATTTTCAAACTGACTCTCTGCTTCCCTCCTCACTCTGATGTACTCATTTCTGGCCCTCTGGTATCTCTCCCTGCTCTCTGGTGTTCTGTAAGTGTTTAAGTACTTTCGTATATTAATACATCTTCAGAAGGAGTAAATATTAATATACGAAAGTAGTTAAGGAAATTCCTGTTTCAATTTTCCTCCGTGGTCTGACATTGCCATATATTTAATCACGTGTTTAATTTTCGTGATTTACACACACACACATATATATGTCTTACCTAGTAGCCAGAACGCACTTCTCGGCCTACTATGCAAGGCCTGATTTGCCTAATAGGCACAGTGATTTTCTTTATTTTCAATAAATTGTTTCCAATTGGTTTATTTTAAATATTATATTATATTAAAAACATAAATTATTGATTTAGTTATGTTAGTTTAGGTTAGGTTAGACCGCATATTCTGTATTACTATCTTCCGATTTAGGGCTTCTATCCCTCTATCTATTTTCCTAACATCAGGGCTTAGCTGAAAGAGGAGTTCTTTAAAACTCATTTTCGTTAACAAGGTGAAGAAAAAAGTGAATTACTATAGAATGTATTACATTTATTTATACAATTTGCACAACGTTTCAAACCTCCATGGTTCATTCTCAAGTAAAAAGAAATTACAAAACTCGTTGATTAATGAGAATAACTTCCAATTATTATTATTATCACCTGTCCCTAGCACTCAACCCCAACTACTGACACCACTTGCACCCCCCCCCCCTGACCAATGACACCACCTGCCTCCCCCTGACATCCTTTTATCATTCTTCAACCATTTCTCCCTGGGAACAATGGGTAAGTAAAATAAAACACTGTATAACTGTGGAATCACTTTGGTGAATTATAGTTGATGACAGGCACCTCTGACGCGCGGTCTCGGAAACAGCTTGAACAAACAATCCTCACTTAATTGAACATCTGTATGTTTCACTGAACATATAGTACCGAATTAAATTTGTTCTTATCATACGGGAATTCGATAGTGGGGGGTTCATGTATATGTATGTATGTGTGTATATATATATATATATATATATATATATATATATATATATATATATATATATATATATATATATATATATATATATATATATATATATATATATATATATATATATATATATATATATATATATATATATATATGTCGTACCTAGTAGCCGGAATGCACTTCTCAGCCTACTATGCAACGCCCGATTTGCCTAATAAGCCAAGTTTTCATGAATTAATTGTTTTTCGACTACCTAACCTATCCTAACTTTTTCGGCTACCTAACCTAACCTATAAAGATAGGTTAGGTTAGGTAGGGTTGGTTAGGTTCGGTCATATATCTATGTTAATTTTCACTCCAAGAAAAAAAATTGACCTTACATAATGAAATGGGTAGCTTTATCATTTTATAAGAAAAAAATTTGAGAAAATATATTAATTCATGAAAACTTGGTTTATTAGGCAAATCGGGCCTTGCATAGTAGGCTGAGAAGTGCGTTCTGGCTACTAGGTACGACATATATATATATATATATATATATATATATATATATATATATATATATATATATATATAATATATATATATAAATATATATAATGTATAATATATTGTCGGGGTACGTCCGGAAAGCGTGAGTAACGTTGTACAAGAACTTAATCCCGAAATCCTGGCAGGATCGCCAATGTCGGGTTTACCTTAGTTGTAAGTGTAAGTATAGATGATCGTACTTAATATCCTGTCAACGGTCGCCAACGTCGGGGTCTCTCTCTCTCTACATAGACACCACCCAGTAGTATTAGTGACAACTGTTACTCACCGTAGCTCTGCGGGTCGTCATTCAATCCTCGCGGCGCCACTGTTCGCCAGGAGAGTATCCCAGTCGATCTCCAGCTGGCCTTATACCCAAAGATGAGTGAGAACACAGTTTGCTCTCTCCCAACCGTGTGCCCGCCCTGACAAGGGCTCTACTACTAACTGCAAGGTCGCCAACTGGTGTTTCCCGTGTCCAGTAACACGTCAGTGGTTTTGTGGGATTGTGGTACTAGTGGCAGAGAGCTCACTCGTTAAAACTGGTCACAGGCAGGTATATATCTCTATCACTCTCACTCTTTCCAACTGTTCTATAGCAACAAGGTATGGAGGGATAATACACACGTGAAGGTAGTTTTGTATTTTACTTAAAACACACAAGGTAGTATATCAATAACAAAGCAACAAGTACTCGGCAGTAAGTCACTCTCTTCATAAAACTGGAACTCATCAAGAGGGCAATACTCCCCCTCCTGTCATAATCAGCTGGGCGGCCCCCCCTCACTGTGAGAATGCTTCTGTACTTGTTTTCTGGCATTAAGCGCCTATGTCTTTAAATTCACAGTAATCACTATATTTGCAATTAACACAATATTTGCTATAATGACAATAGAACGCAATGAGTCACTGCACTGGTCTTAAGCTCAATCAATCGTTTCTACAGCAATAAACACGATATCACACTGTAAAGGAGTTATGCACTGTAGATCATACTAATGATAATGAATGCGATTAAATCACGACACTGGCTTCAGACTCGGTAATTCCTTTCGAAGGTGATAACACAGAATATCACTGTACACATGAAAATGTTACCCAACACTCCAGCACATATATATATATATATATATATATATATATATATATTATATATATATATATATATATATATATATAATATATATATATATATATATATATATATATATAGATCAATTCATCAATATCAATAATAATAAGATAATACTGGGCATACAGCCTAACACCAATAACTGGTACACTTATATATATATATTCTCTGACATAAGTTATAATATTAATGTCACATGAAAGAAATCATCCCTGACACAGCAAACTCTTCAATAAACACAGGTGCCTACACACACCACATATATAAATATCGTGTGAGCTCTGTACAGCCTCACTGCACAACTGTGCCTTACTGTGACATAGACATTGGTGAGCCCTGCTCATGACATATAAGATACTCTGGCTAAATATAACTGACTAAAGGGGAATTGGGAGGGAAACTAGAATCACCTACTTCCACCTCACTGATGTGGACTCGCCCTCCGGTGAGAGATGAATTGCAGCTCTTGGTCTCTGCCCTTGACTCGTTGTAGAGAACGCCCCCACACACACACACACTGATGCTTCCTCCAGGAACCCAATCAACATCCCAAAATAAACGCGTCGTCACCGTGCTCTGTCCTCCGCAGGTCCGTGCTCCTCCACAGCTTCTTGCAGGGTTGGAGTCGGTCTCCTGGCCGTCGACTTCTCCTCGCAACTACGTCTGCAGTCCTACTTCTCGGCTGCAGTCGTCCTGATTCCCAATTAGTTTTCTCCTTCCGCTGCTTCCCGGTGGATTGGCCCAGCCGCTACGTCGTCACTAGATGGGTGAACTGCCTCAGACGTCACATACGTCACTACACAGACTTCACTTCTTCTTGCAAAGCACCTGTCCCTCGAGCACTTGTTGCTCAATATTCCGTCGATTCCCTCTTCGGTCCAACACATGAATGAAGGAAGACCTCACAGCCGGGGTACAACTATCAAACTAACAGGACCAACGTTCGCACGTCCGACCTTGTCGACGTGTCATGTCAAACTGATGGCGCCACAGAGGCGCGATCTCCGGACCCCCTTGCTCTCGTGACGTCATACTTGCCAGGGGCGTTTTTCATTGGCTCCCTGTGCCACGTCACTGTTTGTGACCAATCTGGTGCCACTGACGTCATACAGTTTTGGCAGGAGAAAGGAGGGAGCGGCGCCATATTGGCGTTCTAAAGGGTCTAAACCACAGGCCAAAATACTGTTCTTTTACGAATTTCTCGCCAACGCGAGAACACTACACGCTCCCACATACGTCAAATTGTTGCCTGCAATGTAGAGAACGCGCGGGTAAAGTGGATATGACTCTTGCAGCTGGCGTGGGAGAAAGATAAGGGGGGGGGGCGAACACCGTCACAATATATATATAATATATAAGTATATTATATATAGTGTATAAGTATATAAGTCACTATATAACGAACCAACCGTTTGCCAACCTACTCACGAAAAACTCCCCAGTCACCAAACAGAACGCCTTGAAGAAAACCAGCATCGTCTATGCCTTCACATGCCCACTTGGGGACTGTAAGCCCCAAAGATTTCAGTATATAAGCAAGACAACAACATCTCTTTCTATGCGATTAACAATGCACAAACAACAGGGCTCCATCAAGGAACATATAATCTCTTGTCACAACCAGACCATCACCAGAGAAATCTTAACAAGCAACACAGAAATCATCGATAGATACAGCGATAGCAGGAAACTCGACATCAGGGAGGCCCTACACATCAAAGAGTCAACAACAACAATCAACAGCCAATTAACGCATAATTATATTCTACCCACTTCAAGACCCCGAACCATCATAGAAGCAGCAAGAGAAAATATGGGCCAATAGGCCTTCTGTAGTTACTTTCATTCTTATGTTTTCACATCCAATTGATTCCCATTGATTTGTGTTCTGTCATCTCACCCAAAAACATTTGTCATATCACCTCACCCAAAACGAATATAAGCATGCTATAAGATAAGTGTAAACCTGTCTTTGAAAATGTAAGAAGCCCTTGCTAAACACCTTTAGGCATATAAAACCTTAGAGGGAGCCAGTCGGCCGAGCGGACAGCACGCTGGACTTGTGATCCTGTGGTCCTGGGGTCGATCCCAGGCGCCGGCGAGAAACAACGGGCAGAGTTTCTTTCACCCTATGCCCCTGTTACCTAGCAGTAAAATAGGTACCTGGGTATTAGTCAGCTGTCACGGGCTGCTTCCTGGGGGTGGAGGCCTGGTCGAGGACCGGGCCGCGGGGACACTAAAAAAGCCCTGAAATCATCTCAAGATAACCTCAAGATATCAGACCATAAATAAAAGATGAGAAAATGAGATTTGGAGAGTTAATATTTCAATTACTCCCGACAGTGAAGTAAAACGTAAGAAATATTGAGGAAAGAAATATTAACAAATATTTTAACGTAGAAGTATATTTAATATAAGAAGTGTTTTAAATATATATAAAAATGAAACGTAAAAAAAAATAATTATTACTTTTCTGTTCAAAAAACAAAAAAACGCACAAAAATACTGAAATTCTTTATGAATGCATGATCATCACTAAGTGCACGGGTCTGATAAACTGTGGGGGGGTCAGCCGTGCCACTAGGGACATGCGCTCATCGACTCAACGCGTATCAATAAAGCTAGGTCGCTAGTCGACGACACGGTTGGAAGTCAAGTTACATTTTCCGATGAAATTTACATTGCAACTTGAAAAAAGTTGTAAGTAGGGAAAATCGTAAGTCGCTGTGTCACTGTATATGTAACATATATAGGTCTCCGGGGTGTAGTGGTAAGATACTCGCCTGGCGTTCCGCGAGCGCTCTGTCATGGGTTCGTATCCTGACCGGGAAGGATTTACTGGGCGCAAATCCTTAACTGTAGCCTCTGTTTAACTCAACAGTAAAATGTGTACTTGGTTGTAAAAGCGAATCTTCGCGGCGGGGATCATATTCCAGGGACCTGCCCGAAACGCTACGCGTACTAGTGGCTGTACAAGAATGTAACAACTCTTGTATATATCTCCAAAAAAAAAAATATATATATATACTCACAATGCATGCATACTGGTGTATACATATACACATACATTCGTACATATACAGGTGCTCCCAGAAATTCCAGATTTTATCATTCAATGCCTGATCCAGATTTTCATGAATTACAGTGTTCTATATATTTGACCTTTTTCTTTTTGGCTATTCACCACCAACTTTTTTCGATTTTTTATATAGCATGTTATACAATTAATGTTTATAGATACTTAAACACACACATAATATATAAACAATGATATTGGTTTGAGTATAAATATTATTTGTAATGTATATATGTACAAATATTTTTTACTAAACGTTTTGGAGCACAGGTTGGTCTTCTTAACCTAGTGGTAGCAAAATATGATTATAACACTGTACAGTATGTACAGTGAAATAATTTATATCATACTGTAACTGCAGACAATGCCACATAAATCACACATAATTATCAAGTTCAGTACGTATTTATATTTACTAGTCCACAATTTTTTCTGTCACTGCTTTCACCACTGCTATTTCTCTTACTGACAAAATCCAAGTTTTCTATCTTTTTCTTTTTAACATCTGAAACCGTATTTCTGATCCGGGAGAAAAAAAGACACCAACAGCATGCAGGGGGCCTATTTATTTATTAGTAGAACAATAAAATATTTTCTGCAGACCCTGTTAATGAAGCGGCTATAACTTGTATATTTTACAACTGCGTAACATGGACATGTATAACTTTGAATACTATAACTGCAACTTAATAACATTAATACATATGCTTATAGCCGGGAACTAACTAAATCAAGATCTGCAGAACACCGAATACTTATTATCTATGAGTAAAAGTAAGGCAAATGTCTAACATATTTTTCCTTGAGAATCGGGGCATTTAGAGTAGCATATATTGGCCTAACACGTGACAGATAATAATGCCCCATTCCAATACATAATGTAAATTCGTAAATTAACCAGTAAATGCAGAATACACATAAAGGGCAAGGTTAACATTACTCCTACAAGTCAGAGTAAGTAGACCAGACCACACACTAGAAGTTGAAGGGACGACGACGTTTCGGTCCGTCCTGGACCATTCTCAAGTCGATTGTGATGAGGAGGTAGGGGACAAGCAATAAATAGGCAAGAGAGAGCTGAGGAGGAAAGTAAGGTGTAGGGGATAGTAGTAATAATGAGAACTGCAGAAGGCCTATTGGCCCATACGAGGCAGCTCCTATTATAACCACCGAAGGAGATAGTAATAGGAATAAGAAGAGGATAGCAAGGGAGCGTAGGAGAAGACAATGAACAGAAAAAGGGAGAAGAGAGAAAGAAAAGGAAAGAGAAAGAAAGATAAATGGAAGGGGTAAGCTTATGTTAAGTCACGTTTGTTAGAAAGATTAGAGCATTTGAGTATATACTGTGAAAGGGAAGAGTCCACAGGAACAAAGCCAGGACTCAAGTTCATGTTGGGTGAATTGTGTATAAGAGCCGATTCTACAAGACGGCGTCTGTGTAGAGTAGAGGCAGGAAAGATTATTTTGGAGGAAGACCAATCAATGGGATGATTAGAATCCCTCACATGGCAGAAGAGAGCATTGTTAGTGTCTGCAGACTTAACACTTCTCTTGTGTTCTTTAAGTCTGTCATTCAGTGTACGGCCAGTTTCGCCAAAGTATTGGAGAGGACAAGATGAACAGGAAATAGAGTAGACACCAGCAGCATTAGAAGCAGGAGGAGCAGTGTGAACTAGATTGGTACGAAGTGTGTTAGTTTGTCGAAAGGCGAGTTTAATGGCAAGAGGACGAAAGGTATTGGTAAAAGTTTTGAGTTCAGATATGAAGGGAAGGCATAGTACAGTGGTACTAGTGTTGGAAGCAGGTTTAGGATGAAAGAAATTTCGTTTAGCTTGAGAGTAGGCACAGTTGATGAATATAAATAAGATACCTGAATAACATCGCCAGCTTAACTCATCACAGGAAGAACGTCGGCTGGACATGAACAGAAGAAACTGCAGAAACCTAATGGCAGATGAAATGTAATTAGAACTAGGTAACAGTCAGGACACAAAGGGGAAATAAAGTGTATAGACAACACTTAACGGAGCCCGACCAAGACATAATGGGAAATCCTAGAATTAACAGGCGGGCAGAAAATAACTAGTGACTAGGGAAAACTGATATGACAAATGGGAGAAGTTTTTCCCAGGGCGTGAGGCCGGCCGCCAAGGAATAAGGAGAAGGGTTTCCTGACTCTTACTAGCACCTAGACTGGGCAAAGGATTAGCTGCGGACAGCTGGACACTTGGGGACCAGCGCTGCACCCCCACCGCAGGCCAGCTGGCCGGACACCCCCCCCCTTCCCCCCCCCCCACGAAGGGCGAGGCCCGCTGGCCGCAAGGAGGCCTCAGAGTGGCCAATATGCCATTGTACTGTACTGCAGTGTACCGTACTGTATTATACCGTTTTATTTTTTACCATGTTGTACTGTACGGTACTTTTGTGTAGTATACAGTACTGCACTGCACTGTACCTTGTAGTGTAGTGTACTATACGGTACTGGAGTGTATTGTAATGTATAGTAGTTAATGTATTGTACCGTACGGAACTGTACTCTACAGTACTGTAATGTATAGTACTGTAATGTATCGTACCGTAGGGGATTGTACTGTACGTTACTGTACTATACTATAGTGTACTGTGTTGTACTGTACTATACTATAGTGTACTGTGTTGTACTGTACTTACAGCTTGAATAAGTATAATTATTATAATAAGTAATCCAGTCATCATTTATGAGTGTAAAGTCAAACATTGTTTCTCATACATTGGGTATAGATTTTGGTGTATATATTTGAGTTTCAATAAATAATTGTCATGAATTACTAGAGTATCCAATTAGGTGGAGCCGACCAATGAGAGTAGAGGGTGCGAGAATGTGACGTCAATAGAAAATAAGGAACGTGATTGGCTGTTGAGTCGACTTGGTGGGTGAGGCTCGACGGAACGTTATTTTGACCACAGTATTGGCATAGTTGTGGTGTATAAGTTAGTGTTAGGGCGTGATGTTACTCTGAGCTGGTACCCCGTTACCCTTTGGGGTCGCTAGGGCTGACAGATCCCCTAGCTTACACTCATATTGTACACCCGCAAAACGCCAATACATAGGGTCAAAAATCTATTTTAGAGCTGCCGTATATACCCTCTTGGGGGAGGATATATATAGGCAGATATTTTAGTGGTGACCTGTAATCAGTACTAAAAGATATTTATAAATGTGTAGTGAATTGTAAAGTTTGTTTTTCAGCGTTATTGTTAAGTGAATTAGGTAATGGTTGGAAGACGAGGCATCGCGTGAAATGAGCCGACTGGTGATTTAGGAAGGTGGATGAGAGAATAAGGTTGTGATGGACCGATGAATCAAGTCAGTGGCGAGCAGAAGGTGGTGGCAGATGTCCCGATTTTGCAAGATGTGCTGCGTGAGTTAGCATCTATGATGGCGGGATGAGTTTAAGGCAAGTAGTTATTGAATATCTAGTCTAAGTTTAGAGGCCTGGTAATAGGATAGCGTAGTAAAGTGAGACTGAAGTGGTTAATCGTATTAGGTGCTCAGAGGGTGTCGAGGCCACAAGTAACAGCTGCAAAACTCGTTGACTATGTATGTGGGATTTATGCTTTTAAGTGGCATTAGAAATTGGGAGCATGAAATTACTTTCACTAAAGTAGGTACATGTTGCATTAAAGGTATGGTATAGGCATGATTGATATTGATAACATGACGTTGCCTTGTTGCAGGTAATAGCGGACATCGGATTGGCAGGACCCCTGGGCTGCGTGGAAGAACAGAGACGCTTCAAGTGCCCTATTCGTGAAGACTTGGCAGTAAGAGTGTGACTAGTCTTGTAGAAGAATCGTGGGGATAGGTTGGAGGTTGGGCCACGTTACTAGTCTAAAGGTGATTGTGTTAATATTGTGTGGGTTTGAATGTGACGTTGAGGCGGCCGAGAGTAGTTATTATCACTTCAACAACATTTAAGTTGAATGTGAGAAAGGTAGTTTTGCAGGAATTAGTATTCACGTTGTGGAATAGTTATTAAAGTTGGAATAAAAGTGAGTTGAAGTATTGAAGATATCATTATTTAGTAAGTTCAACGTTGATGTAAATAAATATTCATGTTAACTAATTAGTGTCCCATTGAGAAGTTGGTGCAATAACACAAAGTAGGGACATGTTTGTTGTTAATGGGAAAGTGTATAGACCGGATGAGTAAGCATATTAAGAAAGGTGTTACAGGAACAGTTTTACAGGCAATGTAAGGTAGGGTTCAAGTAGTTAATAAGAACGTGGCCACTAAGGGAAGTGTCACCCACTCGAGGTGTAGCTGTACGTGATGACGATAGGGGGTGGTTGACGTTATTTACTGGCAATTAGGTGAAGGCAGTAGATTGGGGTTGATGCAGTAGATCAGTATTTTGGTTGTTGAATAAGGAAGTTTGGGGGGGATGGTATGAGGTGGAAATTGAGGTGTTAAGTTTGAGTTTGACGAATACTAGAGGCATATTAGGGCGCTCATAGTGAGGGCTTTCATTAAAAACTGAAGCGCCTTAACCTGTAAGTCAGTGGTGTAAGTGTTAAGTTTATAAAGAAGAAAAATTGAGTTTTGCTGCAGGATGGTGTTTCTTCCGGAAACGTGTTATGACTACTGAATAACTGTCGATAGGGTTTTTTCTCACGGTTCGCGCGTCGTGTCTTTAAAAGTTGTTGATAGTGATGTAGTAAACCCCCCCCCTCACCAAGCGTTTAATGGGGAGTCACTATAGGCGGTGTGCATTAATATTAGTGTAAATTGAAAATTGTAATGAGGGGTAGCGCGTGTTGTAAGAGCAATATAGGCAGAATTGAAAGGAACATGTCCTGATTGTTCGTCCTTGAAATGTAAGTGCGTTGTTAACTTGAGGTTGAGCTTCAGGTATTGGTCCATGGGGGGGGGGGGGGTTGGTTGTCGTGTGTAGCAGTAAGTATATTGGTGTTGAGTTGATTTTGTAGTGTTAATTGAGAATTGTGTACTAGGAAGAGATGTCCCTGGAGAAGTAAGCGGGAATGTGTGGTGATATAGGTATTAGTAGGTAGTTGTTTAGCAGTTAATGTTGGCTAGGCAGAAGTGTAACAGGAAATGAGGGTGAGGGTGTTAAATTTGCGGGATGACTAAACCCCGAGTAGGGAAAAAATTGCGTTTAACACTGCAATTGTATGTATAAGAAACGGTTAGTTTTGAGGTGGGTGGGGTGTGGTTTGTGATGGTTGCGGTCTGAATGAATTGTATATAAAAGTAGGACTCGTCAGAGGTTGAAAATGTGTTATGTATTGTAGTTGTCATCATATAAAGGGTGTTAAAAGTTTGTCAACCTATATGAAATTAATATCGAAATTGTTAGATGTTGAAATATACTGAAATGTTCTTCATTGCGGAAATGTTTAATATAAGGAATTGTTAATGGAGTGTTCGTAGATGGTTGTAGAACAGAATAGGAAATGTTGTCGATGATAAGTTGATGCATATTATGGATTTACAGGATGGTAGCGTGTGGAGAGGTTGTGGCTGGGTGGAACAGAACGATGAAGTATCTTGTTTGAGAAATGCGCATGTGGTGGAGAGGAGGAGGAACGCCACGGTGGCGAGTAATGGAAGAGGCCGTGACCTTGAGTCGAGTCTGTGTTTGTGATGACCTTATAATACCCCTCACTGTTGCCTATGTCGTGCTTTGACTTTTACCCCTCCTGTACCTCATGTTCCCCTTCACCCATCTCCGTCTTTGTGGTCAGTTTTGTCGGCTGCAAAATGCTGTTTCGGTTAGTATTAAGAATATTTCTGCTAGTATTCCATCTTTGCCCTCCTGTGGAGGGTCTCCCTTGCTAAATTTATTAAATGCCTGAGCCACATTACTAAAGGTTTTACCCCTCCTACAGTTCAGAAATGCGTTTTCCTTGAACACTTCTTCACACTCCCATTTCATTTCCATCTTCACTGTCTGCAATCTTAGACCCATCAGTGTAGGCCATAGTTATTTCCTGACCAGATGTGTGTGTCGCCTGCCTCTGGAGACTTTGCATCTTCACGGCAGAACTTTATTTCATTCTCTACGCTCTGCTTTCCGACTATCCCTTGCAGTCACTTGTCCCTCGATCGAATTCTTTGTGAAATTGATAAATTTGGTATCGTTCGCTTTGTGCGTTTCTGTTCTCATATTGGCATCCTTAGTGATATTTAGCGCCCTCTGATTATTCCGCCCATTTGATGGTGGTACATAGCCTTCCTGGTTTGGTGCATTGTTTTGATAATTACTTAATCTATATAGATGCACATCCAAATGTAGGTTGTAACTTACCTGATGTCATAGGTTACTGTGATATCACTGGGAAGGATGTTACTTCAGGTCATTGTGAGCTGACCACACAGTGCCAGGATATTTCCAGCTATTTGGTTAGTACCAACAAACTAAATGGTTGCGTATCGCCCAGACTATACAATACAGTAATATGCTTTTGTCATCTCCTCACATAACTAGACATTTGATACTTTGCCTCATAGTTGTGAATTGCCAATATGGATACATACGGAGTGAAATATTTTGGATAATAAACAGAAGAGATAAATTGAATGTTTAAATAATGACCAAGTGTTTGGACGAGTATCCCTAGCATTAAAAGTAGATTTAAAAAGCAATAGGATTGATAGTGTTTAGTTGTCGATTTAGTGTAGTTCATCGGCTGTAAATACAACTAGGACAGTAGAGCATACATGATATTTAGTATTGTATTTGGAGTGTCAATAAAAGTCATGGTAATATAGAATCACATTCATATTTTTTTTACTTTCAGGCCTTGGGAAAGAAGAAAGGTAAAGAGGAAGGCAGTAAGAAGGAAGGTTTCTGATAAAAGCAAGGATCAAGATAAGGATGATGATGATTGCTTGTCTGTTGACTAAGTGGTGTCCATGGATATGTTTGCCTTAAAATTTATATTTTGTTTTACCATTGGATACTTATGCATTGATTTGTAAAGGGACCTATGACCTCACTGTGGAATTGCATGTCAAAGGTAATCCTTTAATATTTATCAGTTAGGAGATAGTGATATGTGCCATTATTACAGGAGTGTACTGTCAGCATCACATTTTCATTATTGTATTAGTTGATTTGTAATGTACAAGTTGGGAATTTTGAATGTAGTTTTGATAAGTGTGAAGCAGCAGACTAATAGAACTTATTAAATAATATACGCAAACTTAGTATTGTTAATAACCTTTAGTAATGTTCAACAGTTGTGCACAGTAATAAGTGTGTGGTTTGTTACTTGGAGTTACGACCAAGATTGTAATACGTAGTTTTATGTTTTGTATATGTACATGGACTGTAGGGCTTGATTTGTAGTGAAATCTCGTGACATGGTTCAGTACATATTTTGTACAATACATATTTTATTTATTTTAAATAATATGAAAAATAAATAGATATATATAATCTAGATGCATATCTAGAAAATGATATGTATTTTGGATGCATCTAGGTTATCAGATATACATATCCAGATTACATTATATATTGATAATCTAGAATAAATATCCTTTATTAGCATATGCTACATATCCTAAGATATTTAACTTACATAACTTATAGGTATATAGTTAGGATAATGATTGTAGATATAGGTAATGATCCTGTGTGTGTGTGTGTATATATATATATATATATATATATATATATATATATATATATATATATATATATATATATATATATATATATATATATATATATATATATATATATATATATATATATATATATATATATATATATATATATATATATTCTCTCTATCTGAAAACTCGCACCCGAGAAGTGACTCAAACCCCATACTGCCAGGAGCAACGCAACTGGTATGTACAGGATGCCTTAATGCACTTGACCATCACGACCGTACATAAGGCAGTGATAGCCGAAGCTATTTGAACCACTTCCGTGCCGGCACTCGGATGGTAATGTTGGGCATATGAATTTATCAAATAGTGTCAGTCTTTGGGGCACAGGTGAGGAACACAAATGCTAACAGTCCTGAATGGTCCCCAGGACTATATGCAAGTGAAAAATCGATTGCATATAGTCCTGACATTGGGAACATGGTCCTGGCTGGACTGTAGCTCGTGACTGTTCCTGGACCTAGTGGGGCATGTGTAGCTTTGGGTCGCCGGCTGGAGGACGTTGTGTGGACTTGGAGTTGAGATGTGAGCACCAAGCGTGTTGCACGTTGTGGAATTCTGCGTATTTTGCTATGTGAAGAGAACAGAAAACCCAAGCAAAGTGGCAGAAGTTAGGTTCAGGTAACGTACAAATCCCGTAGCAAAATTATTCATTATTGTACATCATTAAATGATATTGAATAAAATATAGACCAAATTTAAGGCAAAAATGTAGAATATTGAATACTAATCAATATTATTAAATATTTATTAATCAATAATATTGATCCATATTTAATATTATTGGGCAATATTGAATAATAAATGTTATTGAATATTTAATTTTATTGACTTAATGAACAATAATCGATATTAAATAAAAATATATTGAATAATCGATATTATTGAATAATAATAATGTATATTATTCAATACTATTGAATAATAAGATTTAAGAATATCAATATTGAACAATATTATTGAATACTAACAGTACCTGGCAATGCGTTGGTGAGCCACAGCAACGTTCCTTGTCTTCCTTCCCCCTCACCGTCTCCTGGGCCTCCCAACCATTCCCCACGCCCTCGTCCGATGCGTTCCCAAATGGTGTGATGTTCCCATGAGAAAATTGGGTATATGAAGTGATGTGATGTTTCCATCATTGAAATATAAGAATTTCAGTGAAAAAGTCATGAAAATATGGGAAAACAAATATATTCATGAAATGATCGGGATGGTAAACAACACAGCTCAATTCCAAGGGAAATGACACCAAATAATGAAATCCAAATGGATATAAATCAGAATGTATGAAAAATCAAATTATCATTGCAATCAGAAACATTGAAATGTAATTTTAACATATTTAGTATAACATGAGTGTTGCTTTGACATGGAAGAGATGGTGGTGTTTTGAAGAAAGCATAGTTTTACCTGTCACAGGTGTGCCATCTGTATAGTAGGTATATAAAAAAGACGCGTCTATTGGAAGGCAACGTTGTGTCAAAAATGAAGGCAATCGGTAAAGAAGTTAGGTTGAATAGCGGTTATGCACAAATGAACATTTGCATTTATATTGAGTGAAGAATAATATTAAATATTTAAGAAAATAGGAATTGTCGGTAATGTCTAGTAGAATGTTTAGGGGAATCGTAGTTGGATTGTTAGTGAGATTCGTAATAGTTTGTCTAGTATGAATTGTAGTAGGATTGCTAGTATGATTTATAGGAGCAATCCAAGTATAATTAGTTGATGATTTTTAGTTGAATTTGTAGGGGTTTCGTAGTAGGATTGCTTGTAGGATTTATAGTAACATTTATAGGTGATTTTTTAGTAGACTTGTTAGGGGAATGCAAGTAGGAATTTTGTATGGTGATTTCTCGGGTAATTTCTAATATTATTTTTAGGGGAATTTGTAGTCGGATTTGTTTGGGGGAATTTGCAGTAGAAAAATCTTCCACGGTACTTGTATGTACAATGCATTGTACTTCACTTTAATGTATTGTACTGTACTGGTCTGCACTATGCTGTACTATACTGTTGTGTAATGTACTGCACCCTGTACTGTAGCCTCTACTGCACTGTCCTATACTGTATTGTACTAGACTCTAGTGAACGGTACTGTAGGGTAGTGTACTATAATGTTCTGTACTGCATTGTACCGTGCACTGTACCCTATATTTGACGGTACTCTATCTAACCTTACCTATCTTACCGTGTGCTAGTGGAGTCTAGCGTTGCTTGCTTAGCTTAGCTGAAGAAAGCATAATATAGCGCCATTCTCTAAAAACGAATGAGAAGAGTTCAAATGATCAAAAGTCTAACGCACAAGATCTTTATAAATCCAAATGAGTGATGACTTTGCATAAATGTGTAAAAACACTAATTGATTGCATGTTAAATAATCGTTATGACTAGTTGCAGTGTGCATGTATGGCTTAAATGACGTATATAAATATGCATTGGTGTGGTTTATAGAGGAAAATGAAGGGTTGGAAAGGTAATAATCCAATACTAATGGTGGTTAGTGATACTAGCGTCAGTTGCCATAGACCGCCATTGCACCAATGTGTTCTCTCCCCATTGTTACATTGAAGAAACAGTTATTTAAGTAGAACAAAATTGTAATGGTGATGCCGTTGGTACATTTGAAAGGCAAGTAAGGAACTGTGAGTGTACGGTAGTGTACTTTTGTGTCCTATAGTGTACTGTACTGCGCTGTAGTGGACTGTACCGTAATATATTATACTGTATTGCGCTGCATTATACTGTTTTATTGTGTACGATATTGTACAGTACCATACTGTAGTGTAGTTTTGTGTAGGCAACAGTAGTGTAGTGGAATGCCCTGTACGGTACTGTACTATAGTGTACTGTACTTACAGCTTGAATAAGTAATCCTATTATTTATTCATTATATTAATACTTAATAATAAGTAATCAAAAGTAATAATTTTTGAGTGTAAAGTCAAACATTGTTTCTCATACATATGGTATATGTATGTTTCTCATACATTGGGTATATATACTTTACTTTTCATACATAATTGTCATGAATTACTAGATTATCCAATTAGGTGGAGCCGACCAATGAGAGTAGAGGTTGCGAGAAGTGACGTCAATTGGAAAATCGAAACGTGATTGGCTGTTGAGTCGACTTGGTGGGTGAGGCTCGACGGAACGTTATTTTGACCCCAGTATTGGCATAGTTGTGGTGTACAAGTTAGTGTTAGGGCGTGATGTTACTCTGAGCTGGTACCCCGTTACCCTTTGGGGTCGCTAGGGCTGACAGATCCCCTAGCTTACACTCATATTGTACACCCGCAAAAAGCCAATACATAGGGTTAAACATTTATATTTTAGAGCTGCCGTATATACCCTCTTGGGGGATATATATATTGGCAGTTAATTTTAGTCCTGATCCCTAATCAGTACTAAAAAAATGTATAAATATGTATTTATTTGGACTGTTATTATTTTCAGGGCTATTAAGTGAATGAGGTAATGGTTGGAAGAAGAGGCATCGCTTGAAAGGAGCCTACTGGTGATGTAGGAATGTGGAGGAGACTACCGTTGTGATGGGACCAGTGGTGGACCGATGAAACAAGTCTTGGACGATGCCGAGCAGAAGGTGGTTGCAGATGTCGAGGTTTGGCTAGATGTGGTACTTGAGTTAGCAGATATGAGTTTAAAGCTGTTATTGAATACCTAGTTAAAGAGGTATGTTAATATTTTATTAGGATACCGCACCAAGCCGTTAAATCGTGTTCAGGGTTTTTTTTTTAGTGTTTTAAATTTAAAACTGGACGACCACATAGCTTCAGTGTCACTACATACTATTAATAAATATTAGGCTGGTCAGAGGGTGTAAACGCACAAGTAACAGCTGCAAAAGCTGTTTACTATCCAGGTTGTATGCGAGGCTTTAAAATATGCATTTGAAATGAGCAGCTACATAAAATTAAATTTAAGTAGGTGCAGGTTGCAATTAAAGGTCTGGTATAGGCATGATTGAATAATTTATATTGTAGCGTGAGGTTAACTGTTGGGTTCTTACAGGTAATACCGGACTGGTTGCCAGGACCCCTGGGCTGTCTGGAAGTTGAACAGTGAGACGCTTCAACTTCATTAATCGTGAACACTTGGCAGTAAGTGTGAGTAGTCTTGTAGAATTTTCGTGGGGATAGGTTGTAGGTTTTGCCATTTGACTACAGTGTAAAGGTGAGTGTTTGTTTTGTGGCTGTTTCAATGTCAGGGTGAGGCGCCAGAGTAGTTAATTGTGGAATTTGAATGTGACAGGAAGCTAGTTTGGCAAGAATTACTGTTCACGTTGTGAAAGATTTATTAATGAAGTTGAAATAAAATCGTTAGTGTTGGTGGTAGTTTTGGATATAATCATTTCCAAATTATCAACGATGAGGTTAATTTCGTTTCAATTACATGTTGTCAGTGTGGCATGTTGCAGGGAGAAGTGGATGCAATAACAAAAAGTAATAACATTGTTGCTATTGGGAAACGATAAATAGAATAGAGCGGATGAGTATACATATAAAATACCGCGAAAAGCACATAACGTAGTTCGATGAACTGTTTGACCGTACCTTAGATAAGTGTTAAAGCAAGTAGTTAATAACGTTGGCAGTAAGGCAAGTGTACCGGGATTAACGCAGTGGTGAATATTGAAGCGGCACCCACTGGAGGTCCAGGTAAGTAAATTGACGTGACAATAGGGCGTGGTGGACGTGATTTGGTTGCATTTGTTACATTTTTCAAACAAACAATGGATGAAGGGAGTAGATTGGCGGCATGCAATAGTTAAGTGTGTGGGTGTTGTGGAGTAACGGAGTTGGAGGGTGATGGTACGAGGTTGACATTGAGGTGGTGAAATAAGTGGCAGTTTGACAACTACTACAGGCATATCGGCATTGAGAGATATCCTCGTTAGATATCCTTGATTTACTGGCAATTAGCTTGTGAAAAATGTAAATGTAAAACAAGGTATGAAGGCAGTAGATTGGGGTTGATGCAATAGATCAGTATTTTGGTTGTTGAATAAGGAAGTTTGAGGGGGATGGTATGAGGTGGAAATTGAGGTGTTTAGTATTCGTCAAACTCAAACTTGAGGCATATTGGGGCCCTCAGTGAGGGCTTTCATTAAAAACTGAAGCGCCTTAACCTGTAAGTCAGTGGTGTAAGTGTTAGTTTATAAAGAAGAAAAATTGAGTTTTGCTGCAGGATGGTGTTTCTTCCGGAAACGTGTTATGACTACTGAATAACTGTCGATAGGGTTTTTTCTCACGGTTCGCGCGTCGTGTCTTTAAAAGTTGATAGTGGTGTAGTAAACCCCCCCCCCCCCCCCCTCACCAAGCGTTTAATGGGGAGTTTATGTACTCTGGTTACCAGAGCACTTTAATTTGACATGAGAGGGGGAACGTTTGAAAATCCGTTGTCTTGCTGTCTTAGTGACGTAGACATATTTAGCTGTAGGTTGTTTGACGTACAGCTGGTAGTAACAATAACCATTAGAATATTTAATTGGAGTAAGGCATATAGTTTATAATGTTAATGGTACTGCATGAAATAAGCGTGACCACCTTCATAGGAGGAAGTCATAAAATGAAGGGTTAATAATGTGTTGATACACTGAGGGAATGTAAATGTTGCGGTGGATTAATTTGCACTGGAGACGAGGCTGTTAAATGTGTAGGTGGGTGGCGACATTACAGTTGGGGGGGGAGGTGTGTAGGCGGTGTGCATTAATATTAGTGTAAATTGAAAATTGTAATGAGGGGTAGCGCGTGTTGTAAGAGCAATATAGGCAGAATTGAAAGGAAAATGTCCTGATTGTTCGTCCTTGAAATGTAAGTGCGTTGTTAACTTGAGGTTGAGCTTCAGGTATTGGTCCATGGGGGGGGGGGGGGGTGGGGGTGTTGGTTGTCGTGTGTAGCAGTAAGTATATTGGTGTTGAGTTGATTTTGTAGTGTTAATTGAGAATTGTGTACTAGGAAGAGATGTCCCTGGAGAAGTAAGCGGGAATGTGTGGTGATATAGGTATTAGTAGGTAGTTGTTTAGCAGTTAATGTTGGCTAGGCAGAAGTGTAACAGGAAATGAGGCTGAGGGGATTAAATTTGCGGGATGACTAAACCCCGAGGAGGTAAAAAATTGCGTTTAACACTGCAATTGTATGTGTAAGAAACGGGTAGTTTTGAGGTGGGTGGGGTGTGGTTTGTGATGGTTGGGGTCTGAATGAATTGTATATAAAAGTATGACTCGTCAGAGGTTGAAAATGTGTTATGTATTGTAGTTGTCATATAAAGGGTGTTAAAAGTTTGTCAACCTATATGAAATTAATATCGAAATTGTTAGATGTTGAAATATACTGAAATGTTCTTCATTGCGGAAATGTTTAATATAAGGAATTGTTAATGGAGTGTTCGTAGATGGTTGTAGAACAGAATAGGAAATGTTGTCGATAATAAGTTGACGCATATTATGGAATTCCAGGATGGTAGCGTGTGGAGAGGTTGTGGCTGGGTGGAACAGAACGATGAAGTATCTTGTTTGAGAAATGCGCATGTGGTGGAGAGGAGGAGGAACGCCACGGTGGCGAGTAATGGAAGAGGCCGTGACCTTGAGTCGAGTCTGTGTTTATGATGACCTTATAATACCCCTGACTGTTGCGTATGTCGTGCTTTGACTTTTACCCCTCCTGTACCCCTTCACCCATCTCCGTCTTTCTGGTCAGTTTTGTCGGCTGCAAAATCCTGTTTCGGTTAGTATTAAGAATATTTCTGCTAGTATTCCATGTTTGCCCTCCTGTGGAGGGTCTGCCTTGCTAAATTAGTAAATGCCTGAGCCACATTACTAAAGGTTTTACCCCTCCTACAGTTCAGAAATGCGTTTTCTTTGAACACTTCTTCACAGTCCCATTTCATTTCCATCTTCACTGATGGGTCTAAGATTGCAGACAGTGTAGGCCATCACAAGTTATTTCCTGACCAGATATGTGTGTCGCCCTGCCTCTGGAAACTTGGCATCTTCACGGCAGAACTTTATGGCATTCTCTATGCTCTGGTTTCCGACTATCCCTTGCAGTCACTTGTCCCTCGATCGAATTCTTTGTGAATTTGATAAATTTGGTATCGTTCGCTTTGTGCGTTTCTGTTCTCATATTGGCATCCTTAGTGATATTTAGCGCCCTCTGATTATTCCGGCCATTTGATGGTGGTACATAGCCTTCCTGGTTTGGTGCATTGTGTTGATAATTACTTAATCTATATAGATGCACATCCAAATGTAGGTTGTAACTTACCTGATGTCATAGGTTACTGTGATATCACTGGGAAGGATGTTACTTCAGGTCATTGTGAGCTGACCACACAGTGCCAGGATGTTTCCAGCTATTTGGTTAGTACCAACAAAGTAAATGGTTGCGTATCGCCCACACTATACAATACAGTAATATGCTTTTGTCATCTCACATAACTAGACATTTGATAGTTTGGCTCATAGTTGTGAATTGCCAATATGGATACATACTGAGTGAAATATTTTGGATAATAAACAGAAGAGATAAATTGAATGTTTAAATAATGACCAAGTGTTTGGACGAGTATCCCTAGCATTAAAATTAGATTTAAAAACTAATAGGATTGATAGTGTTTAGTTGTCGATTTAGTGTAGTTCATCGGCTGTAAATACAACTAGGACAGTAGAGCATACATGATATTTAGTATTGTATTTGGAGTGTCAATAAAAGTCATGGTAATATAGAATCAATCATTCATATATTTTATTTTTTACTTTCAGGCCTTGGGAAAGAAGAAAGGTAAAGAGGAAGGCAGTAAGAATTAAGAAGAAGAGGAGGAGGTTTCTGATAAAACCAAGGATCAAGATAAGGATGATTGCTTGTCTGTTGACTAAGGGGTGTCCATGGATATGTTTGCCTTAAAATGTATATCTTGTTTTACCATTGGATACTTATGCATAGATTTGTAAAGGGACCTATGACCTCACTGTGGAATTGCATGTCAAAGGTAATCCTTTAATATTTATCAGTTAGGAGATAGTGATATGTGCCATTATTACAGGAGTGTACTGTCAGCATTTATTTATGCATATACAAGAATGTACATAAGGAATGTGAGGATACAAATATGGTAATTACAGTCTTGTAAAGCCAGCATGACATTTTCATTATTGTATTAGTTGATTTGTAATGTACAAGTTGGGAATTTTGAATGTAGTTTTGATAAGTCTGAAGCAGGAGACTAATAGAACTCATTAAATAATATACGCAAACATAGTATTGTTAATAACCTTTAGTAATGTTCAACAGTTGTGTGCACAGTAATAAGTGTATGGTTTGTTACTTGGAGTTACGACCAAGATTGTAATACGTAGTTTTATGTTTTGTATATGTACATGGACTGTAGGGCTTGATTTGTAGTTAAATCTCGTGACATGGTTCAGTACATATTTTGTACAATACATATTTATTTAAAATAAAATAATAGATATATATAATCTAGATGTATATATATTTTGGATGCATCTAGGTTATCAGATATACATATCCAGATTACGATATTTATTCTAGATTATCAATATATAATGTATATATATATAAAATAATTATCCTTTATTAGCATATGCTACATATCCTAAGATATGTAAGGTATTTATTATAGGTACATAGTTAGGATAATTATTGTAGATATAGGTAATGATCCTAGCTGTATACGTGTATGTATGTGTGCATATATATCTGAAAACTCGCACCCGAGAAGTGAGTCAAAGCCCATACTGGCAGGAGCAACGCAACTGGTATGTACAGGATGCCTTAATGCACTTGACCATCACGACCGTACATAAGGCAGTGATAGCCGAAGCTATTTGAACCACTTCCGTGCCGGCACTCTGATGGTAATGTTGGGCATATGAATTTATCAAATAGTGTCAGTCTTTGGGGCACAGGTGAGGAACACAAATGGTAACAGTCGTGAATGGTCCCCATGACTATATGCAAGTGAAAAATCGATTGCATATAGTCCTGACCTGACATTGGGAAGATGGTCCTGGCTGGACTGTACCTCGTGACTGTTCCTGGACCTAGTGGGGCATGTGTAGCTTTGGGTCGGCGGCTGGAGGACGTTGTGTGGACTTTGAGTTGAGATGTGAGCACCAAGCGTGTTGTGGAATTGTGCGTATTTTGCTATGTGAAGAGAACAGAAGGAAAGTGGCAGAAGTTAGGTTCAGGTAACGTAGAAATCCCCTAGCAAAAATATTCATTATTGTAGATCATTAAATGATATTGAATAAAATATAGACCAAATTGAAGGCAAAAATGTAGAATATTGAATAATAATCAATATTAATAAATATTTATTAATAATATTGATCCATATTTAATATTCTTGAATAGTATTGGGCAATTTTGAATAATAAATGTTATTGAATATTTAATTTTATTGACTTAATGAATAATAATCGATATTAATGAATAATATTAATATTCAATAATATTGTATATTATTCAATACTATTGAATAATAAGAATATCAATATTGAACAATATTATTGAATACTAACAGTACCTGGCAATGCGTTGGTGAGCCACAGCAACGTTCCTTGTCCCCCAATCTTCCCCCCACCATTCCCCCCTCACCGTCTCCTGGGCCTCCCAACCATTCCCCACGCCCTCGTCCGATGCGTTCCCAAATGGTGTCATGTTCCCATGAGAAAATTGGGAACATGAAGTGATGTGATGTTTCCAGCAGTGAAATATAAGAATTTCAGTGAAAGTCATGAAAATATGGGAAAACAAATATATTCATGAAATGATCGGGATGGTAAACAACACAGCTCAATTCCAAGGGAAATGACACCAAATAATGAAATCCAAATGGATATAAATCAGAATGTATGAAAAATCAAATTATCATTGCAATCAGAAACATTGAAATGTAATTTTAACATATTTAGTATAACATGTGTGTTGCTTTGACATGGAAGAGATGGTGGTGTTTTGAAGGAAAGCATAGTTTTACCTGTCACAGGTGTGCCATCTGTATAGTAGGTATATAAAAAAGACGCGTCTATTGGAAGGCAACGTTGTGTCAAAAATGAAGGCAATCGGTAAACAAGTTAGGTTGAATAGCGGTTATGCACAAATGAACATTTGCATTTATATTGAGTGAAGAATAATATGAAATATTGAAGAAAATAGTAGGAATTGTCAGTATTGTCGGTAATTTCTAGTAGAATGTTTAGGGGAATCGTAGTTGGATTTTTAGTGAGATTCGTAATAGTTTGTCTAGTATGAATTGTAGTAGGATTGCTAGTATGATTTATAGAGATTTGTAGTAGGATTTATAGGAGGAATCAAAGTATAATTTGTTGATGATTTTTAGTTGAATTTGTAGGGGTTTCGTAGTAGGATTGCTTGTAGGATTTATAGTAGGAATTGTAGTAACATTTATAGGTGATTTTTTAGTAGATTTTTTAGGGGAATCCTAGTAGGAATTTTGTATGGTGATTTCTCGGGTAATTTCTAATATTATTTTTAGGGGAATTTGTAGTCGGATTTGTTTGGGGGAATTTGCAGTAGAAAAATGTTCCACGGTACTTGTATGTACAATGCATTGTACTTCACTTTAATGTATTGTACTGTACTGGTCTGCACTATGCTGTACTATACTGTTGTGTAATGTACTGCACCCTGTACTGCACTGTCCTATACTGTATTGTACTAGACTGTAGTGAACGGTACTGTAGGGTAGTGTACTATAATGTTCTGTACTGTATTGTAGCGTGCACTGTACCCTGTATTGTACCCTATATTTGACGGTACTCTATCTAACCTTACCTATCTTACCGTGTGCTAGTGCAGTCTAGCGTTGCTTGCTTGCTTAGCTTAGCTGAACAAAGCATAATATAGCGCCATTCTCTAAAAACCAATGAGAAGAGTTCAAATGATCAAAAGTCTAACGCACAAGATCTTTATAAATCCAAATGAGCGATGACTTTGCATAAATGTGTAAAAACACTAATTGATTGCATGTTAAATAATCGTTATCACTAGTTGCAGTGTGCATGTATGGCTTAAATGACGTATATAAATATACATTGGTGTGGTTTATAGAGGAAAATGAAGGGTTGGAAAGGTAATAATCCAATACTAATGGTGGTTAGTGATACTAGCGTCAGTTGCCATAGACCGCCATTGCACCAATGTGTTCTCTCCCCATTGATACATTGAAGAAACAGTTATTTAAGTAGAACAAAATTGTAATGGTGATGCCGTTGGTACATTTGAAAGGCAAGTAAGGAACTGTGAGTGTACGGTAGTGTACTTTGGTGTCCTATAGTGTACTGTACTGCTCTGTAGTGCATTGTAGTGGACTGTACGGTAATGTATTATACTGTATTGCGCTGCATTATACTGTTTTATTGTGTACGATATTGTACATTACCATACTGTATTGTACGGTAGTGTAGTTTTGTGTAGGCAACAGTAGTGTAGTGGAATGCCCTGTACGGTACTGTACTATAGTGTACTGTACTTACAGCTTGAATAAGTAATCCTATTATTTATTCATTTTAATAATACTTATTATTAAGTAATCAAAAGTAATAATTTGTGAGTGTAAAGTCATTGTTTCTCATACATATGGTATATGTATGTTTCTCATACATTGGGTATATATACTTTAGTTTTCATACATAATTGTCATGAATTACTAGATTATCCAATTAGGTGGAGCCGACCAATGAGAGTAGAGGTTGCGAGAAGTGACGTCAATTGGAAAATCGAAACGTGATTGGCTGTTGAGTCGACTTGGTGGGTGAGGCTCGACGGAACGTTATTTTGACCCCAGTATTGGCATAGTTGTGGTGTACAAGTTAGTGTTAGGGCGTGATGTTACTCTGAGCTGGTACCCCGTTACCCTTTGGGGTCGCTAGGGCTGACAGATCCCCTAGCTTACACTCATATTGTACACCCGCAAAAAGCCAATACATAGGGTCAAAAATCTATATTTTACAGCTGCCGTATATACCCTCTTGGGGGATATATATATAGGCAGTTAATTTTAGTCCTGATCCCTAATCAGTACTAAAGAAATGTATAAATATGTATTTAATTGTACTGTTATTATTTTCAGGGCTATTAAGTGAATGAGGTAATGGTTGGAAGAAGAGGCATCGCTTGAAAGGAGCCTACTGGTGATGTAGGAATGTGGAGGAGACTACCGTTGTGATGGGACCAGTGGTGGACCGATGAAACAAGTCTTGGACGATGCCGAGCAGAAGGTGGTTGCAGATGTCGAGGTTTGGCTAGATCTGCTACTTGAGTTAGCAGATATGAGTTAAAAGATGTTATTGAATACCACGTTAAAGAGGTATGTTAATATTTTATTAGGATACCGCACCAAGCCGTTAAATCGTGTTCAGGTTTTTTTTTAGTGTCTTAAATTTAAAACTGGACGACCACATAGCTTCAGTCTCACTACATATTTATTAATAGTATTAGGCTGGTCAGAGGGTGTAAACGCACAAGTAACAGCTGCAAAAGCTGTTTACTATCCAGGTTGTATGTGTGGCTTTAAAATATGCATTTGAAATGAGCAGCTACATCAAATTAACTTTCAGTAGGTGCAGGTTGCAATTAAAGGTCTGGTATAGGCATGATTGAATAATTTATATTGTAGCGTGAGGTTAACTGTTGGGTTCTTACAGGTAATACCGGACTGGTTGCCAGGACCCTTGGGCTGTCTGGAAGTTGAACAGCGAGACGCTTCAACTTCACGAATAATGAACACTTTCTGGCAAGTGTCTGAGTATTGTTGTAGAATTTTCGGGGGGATAGGTTGTAGGTTTTGCCACTTGACTACAGTGTAAAGGTGTTTGTTTGTTTTGTGGCTGTTTCAATGTCAGGGTGAGGCGCCAGAGTAGTTAAGTTAATTGTGGAATTTGAATGTGACAGGAAGCTAGTTTGGCAAGAATTACTGTTCACGTTGTGAAAGATTTATTAATGAAGTTGAAATAAAATCGTTAGTGTTGGTGGTAGTTTTGGATATAATAAATTCCAATTTATCAACGATGAGGTTAATTTAGTTTAAATTACATGTCAGTGTCGCATGTTGCAGGGAGAAGTGGATGCAATAACACAAAGTAATAACATTATTCAATTTATCGTTTCCCAATAGCAACAGAGCGGATGAGTATGCATATAAAATAGCGCGAAAGCCTCATAACGTAGTTCGATGAACTGTTTGACCATACCTTAGATAAGTGTTAAAGCAAGTAGTTAATAACGTTGCCAGTAAGGCAAGTGTACCGGGATTAACGCAGTGGTGAATATTGAAGCGGCACCCACTGGAGGTCCAGGTAAGTAAATTGACGTGACAATAGGGCGTGGTGGACGTGATTTGGTTGCATTTGTTACATTTTTCAAACAAACAATGGATGAAGGGAGTAGATTGGCGGCATGCAATAGTTAAGTGTGTGGGTGTTGTGGAATAACGGAGTTGGAGGGTGATGGTACGAGGTTGACATTGAGGTCCTGAAATAAGTTGCAGTTTGACAACTACTACAGGCATATCGGGGCACTCATAGCGAGGACTTTCATTTAAGTGAAGAGCCTTAACCTGTGAATCAAAGTTGTGTAAAAGTGTTGACTTTATAAAATAAATTTTCTTTGCTTATAGATTTTTCTAGTGAGAAATGTTGCGCTCTTCCTCTCCTCGTCCTTCCCACCTTCATCAGACTCAACCGTTTCCAGGCCTTGGACCCTGATACGCCCACTGCCGCCTCCTCTGTTCCTTTGGGTTGTCCCAAAGGGTGCCCCCTCCTGGTTGTCTTGTGTGGGGTTCCTTCTTTCTACTCGGTGTGACATGTCTCCTGTGTTTTCTTCCTCGTCTCCCTCCCATCCTCCTTCTCCTCCATCTATTGAGTCTCCCCGCCGCCTGTTTGTGGAGGGTGATGTCCATCGCTCTCGTAACGGCCGTCGTGTGTGCTCTCGTTCAGCTTCTGTTGAGACGCTGGAATCCGTTTTCCAGTACGTAGTTGGTGGGACACCTGTGTCTTAGTCAGAAGCGTAAGCCTGGCTCCTCTCCTCCCTCCTCCCCGGCGGCTAAGAAGGCTTCGCTTTCTTCGTGGGCCCCTACTTTTGGCTGTACTGCTCCTTCACCTCCCATTTCAGTGGTTGCGCTCCCTGTTCCTGCTATTGAGGTTTCTTTGGCCCCCGCTTCCCTCTCGGTTGCTGTTCTTGCTGAGGTGCGCTCCCCTCTATCTACACCCCCCCCTCTCCCCCTCTTGCTCCTCGTGTTCCTCCTCCGGACCCCGGCCGGCCACCTCGAGTCTGTTCTCCCGCTTCCTTCCCTCCGTCTTTCCTCAGTTTACCCATAGCCCCTGATCCCGACCCTGATATTCTTTAACGTGCTGTGTTGCTCTTTCGCCTTTGTTTGTTCCTTGTTCTGTTGTCTTTTCTCGTTTCGTCCAAGTATATTCTTGATTTGAACGTTCTTGTATGTTTTTATGGCAATTTCCTCGAAGTCTGTTATAATTTCTGTGTTTTGGCCCCTTTGTGTCTGTCTCCAGGAGCTGATGCTTGGTGCTCGTCCTGGTCTGGTCGTTTTCGTTGCTATTCGTTCCTGCTCACGTGGTACTGTTGTGGGGACCCGTTGCAGGCTGGTAATTCATGTGCTGTCTTGATTCGCGCTGATGTTCCCTTTGTTCGGTTATTTGTTCTTTCGCGTCTCCATTGTTGTGCAGCTCGTATCTGTTTTTTGGAAATGGTACAGTTTGTTCCATTTCTCTCCCCCCGAGTGTGGCTTTCTGTTCCTGATTTGAAACACCACCTGGACTCCTTGCCGGAGCGTGTGCTCCTGCTTGGTGATTTAAATGTTCGTCATTGTGTTTTGGTGGGTGATATGACGAATACCCGAGGTCGCCTTGTTGAGCCCTTTATCCTCTGTTGTTCCCTGTCAAGTGAATTTTGGTGAGGCCTTGGACTCTGGGACTCTTACCCTTTGCTGTCTTGATGTTTGTGGTTTTCTTGTCTTTACTTAGATTTCACGTGGCAGAATGTTGATGACCTCCATGGCAGTGATCATTTCCCCATCCTTGGTTCCTTTTTCTCTTCCTTCTTTTTCCTTCCCTAGGTGGCATTTTGCTAAGGTGGACTTGAACCCATTTACCCTCAGTGCTGCTCTCTCTGACCTGTCCTTTCTGCCTCTCCCTCGTGCTCTCCTCGTTTTTCATGAGTGTTCAACGCTGGCCTCCGCTCTTCCGCGGACCCACACAGGAAGAGCGAGGAAGTGCGTTTCCTCGTGGAATGCTGATTGTGCTCGGGCTGTCCGCTGTAAGCGTGCTGCCTGGAAGAGGCACCGCCGTCGGCAGACGGGCGAATCTTTAGTTTCGGAAAGAGTGCGCGGTGGCCCGTAGGGCCATCCGTACGGCCATCCGTACAGCTAAACGTTAATGTTGGGCATCTTGTCTGAACAAATACATCGGAAACTCCTGTGCCCCAGATCTGGAAGCGTATCTGGAAGCTAGCGGGCAAGATCGTTCCTGATGTTTCACCGGTCCTTCACCTCAGTGGTACTGTTGTGGCGGACCCGTTGCAGGTCGCTTCTGAATTTGGTTCGCCCTTTTCTTGTGTTAGCTGTGGTGTTCATCTTCCCCCAATGTTTCGTTCTTCGTAAACCTGTCCTTGAGTCTCGTCCTTTAGATTTCTGCACTAGTCTTCAGCTGTCCTATAATGATCCGTTCTCTCTGAACTTCGTTGTGGCGTGGCCCTCTGCGGTTCTACGGCGGCGGGCTGCAATGGTATTCATTGAGATGCTTCGGCATCTCCTTCCGTGCACGTCTCTGTATTTAGTGTGTGTAATGGGATCTGGGAGTCGACGTCAGTCCCTGAGGAGTGGCTCGATGGCGTTGTCCTTCCTGTTTGGAAACCAGGGTGTGTGGGTACTTCCCCTAAGGTCTTTGGCCCTATTGCTGTCACAAGTTGTGTGCAAATTGTTTGAACGTATGGTTCATGTTCGTCTGATGTGGTTCGTGGAACACCATCAGCTGCTCTCCCCTTCTGAAAATTGTTTCCGCAAGTGCCGCATCACGAGAGATGTCGTGGTGAACTTTGAGGTCTATATTCGTACTGGTTTTGCTGCGAAGAGCTCAGTTGTTGCGGTCCTTTTTGACGTGGAAAAGGCCTACGACACCAGTTTGCGATATCATAATCTGTCGCAGCTTCATTCTTTTGGGCTTCGTGGTAATGTCCCTCTCTTTGTTCCTAGCTTCCTGTCTCGTCATTCCTTTCGGATGCGCCTTGGTACCGCGCTCTATGCCTGTTTTCAGCAATACGAAGGTGTGCCCCAGGACATGGTTCTGAGCACTACTCTTGTTGTGGTTTCCCTCAATGGTCTTGTTTGGTGTGTTCGTTCCGGTGTCTTCTCCGCTCTCTGTCGATGATCTTAGCCTTTGCTGTGAGGGTGATGAATGTCCTCTCCTTCAGCGCCGGCTTCAAGTTGCAATTGATGCCGTGTGGTGTTGGGCCACCGATCATGGCTTGAAGTTGTCTACTTGTAAGAGTTGTGCCATGACCTTTACGCTGAAACGGGTCGTTGTTCGTCCCTCTGTCAGTTTTTGGTCATCCCCTTGAGTACAAAGAATCCGGGAATCTTTTGGGGTTATTGCTTGACACTCGTTTCTGTTGGTGTGCCCATATCTCTATTCTCCGTGTTGAGTGCTCTAAGGCCCTTACCCTCCTTTGGGGTCTTGTCCCATAGTTTTTTTGGGGCAGATAGGCGTGCACTCCTTGCTCCTTTCTGTCGTCCTGTGTAAGCTCGATTATGGTTTGCCTACTTACTCTTCGCCGTCTTGATGGTTTGCACCATACTGGGATGCGCCTCAGTTGTGGTGGCTTTCGTTCGACTCCCGTCGTTAGGTTGTATGTTGAGACTGGCTTCGTGTCTCCAGGACTGGCGTGATGGCTACTGTGTTCGCTATGTTGTTTGATCGTTACAACATCGTTGCTCTCGCCTCTGTGGTTGTTTAAGTTTGAGCCCTCGTGCGGTTGGTGTTGCTCCCCCGTGGAGAGTGCCTCTTCCACGGTTTTGTGCATCCTTGACCCGCATCACTAAAGGTTTTACCCTTCCTACGGTTCTAAAAGGTGTTTTCCTTGAGCACTTTTGTTCTCACTCCCCCTCGGTGTCTGTCTTCACCGATGGGTCTAAGTGTTTGGATGGTGTTTGCTAATGTTGTTTTTGCTGATCGCACTTGTGTCGTTTACCTCGGGAGACTATCATCTTTACAGCAGAGCTGTATGGTATTGTGTGTGCTTTTCGTCTCGTGGTTTCTCGTTGTCAGTCTTCCTTTGTAGTTGACTCGTAGTGCCGTGATGGCTCTCCGGTCCTTTAATCCGGCATCCAGATCCAGCATTTGGTGTTTCTCGTTCACAGTAAATTGAAGTCGGTTGAGTTTTGTTTGGTTCCCAGCTATATTGGTGTCTTGAAATGAGCGTGCGGATGGTTCCGCCAAGGAAGCTGTCCGCTGTTGTCTCATCTGTCGTGAAGGTATTCGATATTCCGACTTTTACTGGGTTATCCATTCCTCCGTCGTTACCCGTTTTGCGGCTTGCTAATCGTCTGTTAGTGTTAATAAAGTACGTAGTGTTAAATGTTGTTTGGTCGTGGGCGTGCTCCTACCACCGTAAGTTGCGATGGGAAAGAGCTGTTGCGAGGTTTTGTATTGGCCGTATTAGCTTAACCCATGGTCACTTGATTGAGCGCCGCCGTGCTCGTTATTGTCGTAGTTGCATTGTCCCTCTTACGGTCGGTCATGTCCTTCTTGAATGTCCTGACTTCCAGGACGAGCGTGCGTCTTGCTTTCCGACCGCCCCTCGCGGTCACCTGTCCCTCAATAGAATTCTTGTTGACTGTGATAGTTTTGATATCGTTCGCCTTACGCGTTTTTGTTCTCGTATTTGGATCGTTGGTGATATTTAGCGGCCTTTGATTATTTTTCGCATTTGATGGTGGTACATAGCCTTCCCGGTTTGGTGGCTTCTTTTGATAATTATTAGTTGCTTCTGTCTGCATGTTATTATTACAATTTATGCATTGGCCCGTGCATGTTTTATTAACTTACGAAAACTGTGGCTTATTGTATTGAGTTATTTATGAAGTAAAGTAACGTAGGTTGTGGTAGTTCCTGAGTTGCAAGGCTCATGCCTTTGACGTTAAGATTGTTTGTATTGCGTACCATTAATTTACCTGAATTTATTAATGCAAATTATGCGGGTCAAGCTGCACGTTATTTACTCTTGTTTTGCAATTGTGATTGTTTAACTATTGTTTGCCATTAAGTTATCAAGTAACTCAGCTAGGGTGTGATAGGTGCGGAGTAGGCCCCCCCCCCCCCTTGTATATTTTGTAAGTATATTGTGGCCCCTGCATTTACGTTTAGTTTCCTCTGGAAATTTCCAGCATTTTACATCGGTGTTGCTGCATGTTTTTACTTTACTGGTTTACCAATGTTTGTTTAACTTATGCTTCACCTTTACTTAACTTAGTCACCTAGGATGTAGTAGACGCTGTCTTTGGGGTTCACGGCTCTCCCTTTAAGTTTATCTTGGACTCGTATTATGATTAGTTCGTTCAGCCATCTATTGCTAGTTATGCATTGCTTCAGTGCATGTCATTTTACTTAGCGTTTTAGCTTTATACTTGTTTTCTTGAGTTTGTCATGAAGTTATTAAGTAGTGACAGGTAGGCAGCATGATTTTCGTTTACCAGTAGCAGTAAAAGTTTACATTCGTTTTGTGTGGGCGGTGTAGGGCGAAAGAATGTGGAGGCTCCCGGTTGGTGGTTTATGGGGACATGTGTGGCCTCCCAGGGCGGTGGTTATCCGACGTGTTGTGTGGTCGGTGTAGGCCGGAAGATAGTGCTGGTTCCCAGGGTGCTTGTTTATGCACACGTTTTTGTCTGGCCAATGTAGCCAGGAAGGTTGTCATAGCCACTGCCGTCTTAGGTGACTGCGTTCATGGGGTGGTCTGGAGGCAACGTTCTTCCTGTGATGAGTTAAGGCGGCGATGTTATTCAGGTATTATATTTATATTGTTATTAATATGCGGCGTTCCAGGCCGCTGGTTTATGGAGACGTGTTACAATTAGGGATCCGTAGCGTTGCTGGTGTCCATTTCACTTTGCCTCAGATTGCGAGATATTTAAGTTGTTGGGGTACTGGTGCTCGCAGATGCTCATTGACACTGAGACTAAAGTAATTTACGGGTCTTAAGGCAGTTTGTTAGGGTAACTATTGAGGTGTAACATGCTTTCGGAGGGCAACATACAATGGAGGTGAATGTATCGGACGCTGTTAGCATCGTTATAATTTGTCACTCTGGACGCAAGCATGTTGCAGTTGCGCCTTAGGACCTGTTTCTTATATTTGAAATATGGTTTTATTTATATATTGATTTGATATTATATACATAGTGGTGATATAAATAGTTAATGTTTTGTTTGTTTATATTAATGTATAGGAATAGTTTGAAATGAATTATTGGTTGCTAGATTCCTCCCCCTGGAATAACTTGTGCCCTTGACCCAGATACGGTAACTGTTCCCCCCCCCCCCCCCAACAGACACACCTGTTTGTACTTGTGTTTGTTTTTCCGGCTAAAGTTGTGCTCGGGTTGGTAGTTACCTTACTTCGCTAGCGACTACATTCCTGGAAGACGTTTTTCTCTTGCTTTCCCCTCTAGTCACTGCTTTCCCCTGTGCCAGTGTCCATTTTCAGAGTTTTCCACAGGGTATCACCGTGGCTTTATCCAATAATGACACTTGGACAGTTCGCTTCCGGAAAAGTCCCCCTCGTGTTAGAAAGTAATTCCAGCAGTACCCTTAAGGGTTATGTTGTTTGGCTGTCAGGTTGATACTTCATGTCCGTTTGTGCCCACCCTTACTGCTTTAATACTTCCAGAACCGACTACGGAAGGAGCACAAGGTACAGCATTGGTGAAGAAGTAAAATGGATGGAGCCCGCGGGGAGAGTACTCCGCCCATGAGGTCGACAGAGATTCCTAGTTACAGCGGGCAGCCGCCGCGTTCGCCCTTCGGTGTGTTCAGCGGGAACCCCCAAAGTGATAAGCCTGTAGATAGGCAAGAAATAATCGCATGAATTGTATATAGTGTAATGAAATGAATGCAAGTTTAATATAGTACGTATAGATGTAGTTATTAATTGTAAATCATTATAAATAATGCATTTATTATTATTATGGAGTAAATCGTTATCAAATAAATAGTTAATAATATGTAATAAAATAAATGTTACCATTAAAAAAAAATATATATGAATAATACCTTTGACGTTTGTAAAATGTTTGACTTGCACAATAGTTACTGTGAGAGGAAATCACGTATGTCAGTGAATGTGAGGGACATGGCCAAGATAGTTTTAATATTAATCATGGAAGAAAGTATAGTGAGATTATGTTTGAGCGTTAATGTGTTAAAATTTGTTTGGGTGGATGTACAATAATATACCTAGATAGTACTATATTAACGTGAAATTTGAATGTTGTATTTTTAGTATGTGAAGTTTTGGAGCTTGAATGGGTAGAAATACCCTAAGGTAGTCGTGAGTTTATAATATGATTTAGTTCAGTTGTCTCCAATAACATAGTTGAAGTTTAATACATAAGGTTGTTTGTAGTGTCAACTTATGAATAAGTATAGAAACTTCAATAATAAGTGTAGCACTTAAAATTGTGTTTGTGTGATATCATTATGATAGACAGTATAGCTCGGAGCTACAAGAAATTTTCCCAAAGAGTCTAACATTTATATGGTGTGCTTACTATATTAAACAGGATTCTTGTATTGTGTATTTGTAGGGCCGTTTGAGGTTCTGCAAGTAGAGTATAAATACCCTAAAGTACTGTATCCCTTTGAGATGTATTTATTATTGTGTCAATAAACATACTTGAATTGAAGGTTCTTTTTTGTTTATTTGTTTATAAGAACCTCATGTGTTTTGTCTCTAAAAAAGTCACAGGTGACATGTACGCATGTACATATTTTATATAAACGTGATTTTCAATCAAAGTAAGGTTGTGTGAAAATTTAATATCAATCATTGAAGAGCTTTGGTAGGTTATGAATTCCGAACAAACAGATATCATTTGTAAAATATAAAAAGTAATGACTAGTAAATAACAGTAGTGAAAAACATTAATAATAAATAAATATTATTATAACTTAATATTGCAATCAATATTATTAAATAGTATCTAAATATAGTTCTGAGGAATAGTAATAAGTTATGAATAATAATCAATAATAATCTTCGATATTGAAGAATATTCTTCAATATTGAAGAATAATCTTCAATAATATTGAAGAATAATCTTCAATATTGAAGATTATTCTTCAATATTGAATAATATTCTTCAATATTATTGAAGATTATTCTTCAATATTGAAGAATATTCTTCAATATTGAAGAATATTCTTCAATATTGAATATTATTATTCAATATTGAAGATTATTCTTCAATATTGAAGAATAATCTTCAATAATATTGAAGAATAATCTTCAATATTGAAGATTATTCTTCAATATTGAATAATATTCTTCAATATTATTGAAGATTATTCTTCAATATTGAAGAATAATCTTCAATAATATTGAAGAATATTCTTCAATATTGAAGAATATTCTTCAATATTGAAGAATAATCTTCAATAATATTGAAGAATAATCTTCAATAATATTGAAGAATAATCTTCAATATTGAAGATTATTCTTCAATATTGAAGATTATTCTTCAATATTGAAGAATATTCTTCAATATTATTGAAGAATATTCTTCAATATTGAAGAATATTCTTCAATATTATTGAAGATTATTCTTCAATATTGAAGAATATTCTTCAATATTGAAGAATATTCTTCAATATTGAATATTCTTCAATATTGAAGAATATTCTTCAATATTGAATAATATTCTTCAATATTGGAGAATATTCTTCAATATTGAATAATATTCTTCAATATTGAAGAATATTCTTCAATATTGAAGAATATTCTTCAATATTATTGAAGAATATTCTTCAATATTGAAGAATATTCTTCAATATTATTGAAGATTATTCTTCAATATTGAAGAATATTCTTCAATATTGAATATTCTTCAATATTGAAGAATATTCTTCAATATTGAATAATATTCTTCAATATTGGAGAATATTCTTCAATATTGAATAATATTCTTCAATATTGAAGAATATTCTTCAATATTGAATAATATTGTTCAATATTGAATAATATTCTTCAATAATATTGAAGAATAATCTTCAATAATATTGAAGAATAATCTTCAATATTGAAGATTATTCTTCAATATTGAATAATATTCTTCAATATTATTGAAGATTATTCTTCAATATTGAAGAATATTCTTCAATATTGAATATTCTTCAATATTGAAGAATATTCTTCAATATTGAATAATATTCTTCAATATTGGAGAATATTCTTCAATATTGAATAATATTCTTCAATATTGAAGAATATTCTTCAATATTGAAGAATATTGTTCAATATTGAAGAATATTCTTCAATAATATTGAAGAATAATCTTCAATATTGAAGAATATTCTTCAATATTGAAGAATAATCTTCAATAATATTGAAGAATAATCTTCAATATTGAAGAATATTCTTCAATATTGAAGAATAATCTTCAATAATATTGAAGAATAATCTTCAATAATATTGAAGAATAATCTTCAATATTGAAGAATATTCTTCCATATTATTGAAGATTATTCTTCAATATTGAAGAATATTCTTCAATAATATTGAAGAATAATCTTCAATATTGAAGATTATTCTTCAATATTGAATAATATTCTTCAATATTGAAGAATAATCTTCAATATTGAAGAATATTCTTCAATATTGAAGAATAATCTTCAATATTGAAGAATATTCTTCAATATTGAAGAATAATCTTCAATATTGAAGAATATTCTTCAATATTGAAGAATAATCTTCAATATTGAAGAATATTCTTCAATATTGAAGAATAATCTTCAATATTGAAGATTATTCTTCAATATTGAATAATATTCTTCAATATTGAAGAATAATCTTCAATATTGAAGAATATTCTTCAATATTGAAGAATATTATTCAATATTGAAGAATATTATTCAATATTGAAGAATATTCTTCAATATTGAAGAATAATCTTCAATAATATTGAAGAATATTCTTCAATATTGAAGATTATTATTCAATATTGAAGAATATTCTTCAATAATATTGAAGAATAATCTTCAATATTGAAGAATAATCTTCAATATTGAAGAATATTCTTCAATATTGAAGAATATTCTTCAATATTGAAGAATAATCTTCAATATTGAGGAATATTCTTCAATATTGAAGAATAATCTTCAATATTGAATAATTATTCAATATTCTTCAATATTGAAGAATATTCTTCAATATTGAAGAATATTCTTCAATATTATTGAAGAATATTCTTCAATATTATTGAAGATTATTCTTCAATATTGAATAATATTCTTCAATATTGAAGAATAATCTTCAATATTGAAGATTATTATTCAATATTGAAGATTAATCTTCAATATTATTGAAGATTATTATTCAATATTGAAGAATAATCTTCAATAATATTGAAGAATAATCTTCAATATTGAAGATTATTCTTCAATATTGAATAATATTCTTCAATATTATTGAAGATTATTCTTCAATATTGAAGAATATTCCTCAATATTGAAGATTATTCTTCAATATTGAAGAATATTCTTCAATATTGAAGAATATTCTTCAATATTATTGAAGATTATTCTTCAATATTGAAGAATATTCCTCAATATTGAAGATTATTCTTCAATATTGAAGAATATTCTTCAATATTGAAGAATATTCTTCAATATTGAAGATTATTATTCAATATTGAAGATTATTCTTCAATATTGAATAATATTCTTCAATATTATTGAAGATTATTCTTCAATATTGAAGAATATTCTTCAATATTGAAGAATATTGAAGAATATTCTTCAATATTGAATAATATTGTTCAATATTGAAGAATATTCTTCAATAATATTGAAGAATAATCTTCAATATTGAAGAATATTCTTCAATATTGAAGAATAATATTGAATAATATTCTTCAATATTGGAGAATATTCTTCAATATTGAAGAATATTCTTCAATAATATTGAAGAATAATCTTCAATAATATTGAAGAATAATCTTCAATATTGAAGATTATTCTTCAATATTGAAGAATAATATTGAATAATATTCTTCAATATTGAAGAATATTCTTCAATAATATTGAAAATATTCTTCAATAATATTGAAGAATAATCTTCAATAATATTGAAGAATAATCTTCAATATTGAAGATTATTCTTCAATATTGAAGAATATTCTTCAATATTGAAGAATATTATTCAATATTGAAGAATATTATTCAATATTGAAGAATATTCTTCAATATTGAAGAATATTCTTCAATATTGAATAATATTCTTCATAATTGAAGAATATTCTTCATAATATTGAAGAATAATCTTCAATATTGAAGAATATTCTTCAATATTGAAGAATAATCTTCAATAATATTGAAGAATAATCTTCAATATTGAAGAATATTCTTCAATATTGAAGAATAATCTTCAATAATATTGAAGAATATTCTTCAATAATATTGAAGAATAATCTTCAATATTGAAGAATATTCTTCAATATTGAAGAATAATCTTCAATAATATTGAAGAATAATCTTCAATATTGAAGAATATTCTTCAATATTATTGAAGAATATTCTTCAATATTGAAGAATATTCTTCAATATTATTGAAGATTATTCTTCAATATTGAAGAATATTCCTCAATATTGAAGAATATTCCTCAATATTGAAGATTATTCTTCAATATTGAAGATTAATCTTCAATATTGAAGAATATTCTTCAATATTGAAGAATATTCTTCAATATTATTGAAGAATATTCTTCAATATTGAAGAATATTATTCAATATTGAAGAATATTCTTCAATATTGAAGAATATTCTTCAATATTGAAGAATAATCTTCAATAATATTGAAGAATATTATTCAATATTGAAGAATAATCTTCAATATTGAAGATTATTCTTCAATATTGAAGAATAATCTTCAATATTGAAGAATATTCTTCAATCTTCAATATTGAAGAATAATCTTCAATATTGAAGAATAATCTTCAATATTGAAGAATATTCTTCAATATTATTGAAGATTATTCTTCAATAATATTGAAGAATAATCTTCAATATTGAAGATTATTCTTCAATATTGAATAATATTCTTCAATATTGAAGAATAATCTTCAATATTGAAGAATATTCTTCAATATTGAAGAATAATCTTCAATATTGAAGATTATTCTTCAATATTGAAGAATATTCTTCAATATTGAAGAATAATCTTCAATATTGAAGAATATTCTTCAATATTGAAGAATAATCTTCAATATTGAAGATTATTCTTCAATATTGAAGAATAATCTTCAATATTGAAGAATATTCTTCAATATTGAAGAATAATCTTCAATATTGAAGATTATTCTTCAATATTTAATAATATTCTTCAATATTGAAGAATAATCTTCAATATTGAAGAATATTCTTCAATAATATTGAAGAATAATCTTCAATATTGAAGATTATTCTTCAATATTGAATAATATTCTTCAATATTGAAGAATAATCTTCAATATTGAATAATATTCTTCAATATTGAAGAATAATCTTCAATATTGAAGAATAATCTTCAATAATATTGAAGAATATTATTCAATATTGAAGAATATTCCTCAATATTGAAGATTATTCTTCAATATTGAAGAATATTCTTCAATATTGAAGAATAATCTTCAATATTGAAGAATATTCTTCAATAATATTGAAGAATAATCTTCAATATTGAAGATTATTCTTCAATATTGAATAATATTCTTCAATATTGAAGAATAATCTTCAATATTGAAGAATATTCTTCAATATTGAAGAATATTATTCAATATTGAAGAATATTATTCAATATTGAAGAATATTCTTCAATAATATTGAAGAATAATCTTCAATATTGAAGAATATTCTTCAATATTGAAGAATATTCTTCAATATTGAAGAATATTCTTCAATAATATTGAAGAATAATCTTCAATATTGAAGAATATTCTTCAATATTGAAGAATATTATTCAATATTGAAGAATATTATTCAATATTGAAGAATATTCTTCAATATTGAAGAATAATCTTCAATATTGAAGAATATTCTTCAATATTGAAGAATATTCTTAAATATTGAAGATTATTCTTCAATATTGAAGAATATTCCTCAATATTGAAGATTATTCTTCAATATTGAAGAATATTCTTCAATATTGAAGAATATTCTTCAATATTATTGAAGATTATTCTTCAATATTGAAGAATATTCTTCAATATTGAAGAATATTCTTCAATATTATTGAAGATTATTCTTCAATATTGAAGAATATTCCTCAATATTGAAGATTATTCTTCAATATTGAAGAATATTCTTCAATATTGAATATTCTTCAATATTGAAGAATATTCTTCAATATTGGAGAATATTCTTCAATATTGAATAATATTCTTCAATATTGAAGAATATTCTTCAATAATATTGAAGAATAATCTTCAATAATATTGAAGAATAATCTTCAATATTGAAGATTATTCTTCAATATTGAAGAATATTATTCAATATTATTCTTCAATATTGAAGAATAATCTTCAATATTGAAGATTATTCTTCAATATTATTGAAGATTATTCTTCAATATTATTGAAGAATATTCTTCAATATTGAAGAATAATCTTCAATATTGAAGATTATTCTTCAATATTATTGAAGAATATTCTTCAATATTGAACAATATTCTTCAATATTGAAGAATATTCTTCAATATTGAAGAATATTATTCAATATTGAAGAATATTCTCCAATATTGAAGAATATTCTTCAATAATATTGAAGAATAATCTTCAATATTGAAGATTAATCTTCAATATTGAATAATATTCTTCAATATTGAAGAATAATCTTCAATATTGAAGAATAATCTTCAATATTGAATAATAATCTTCAATATTGAAGATTATTCTTCAATATTGAAGAATATTCTTCAATATTGAAGAATATTGATTAATTATTCAATATTGAAGATTATTCTTCAATATTGAAGAATAATCTTCAATATTATTGAAGAATATTCCTCAATATTGAAGATTATTCTTCAATATTGAAGAATAATCTTCAATATTGAAGAATATTCTTCAATATTGAAGAATATTCTTCAATATTATTGAAGATTATTCTTCAATATTGAAGAATATTCTTCAATATTATTGAAGATTATTCTTCAATATTGAAGAATAATCTTCAATAATATTGAAGAATATTCTTCAATATTGAAGATTATTCTTCAATATTGAAGATTAATCTTCAATATTGAAGAATATTCTTCAATATTGAAGAATAATCTTCAATAATATTGAAGAATAATCTTCAATAATATTGAAGAATATTCTTCAATATTGAAGATTATTATTCAATATTGAAGATTAATCTTCAATATTGAAGAATATTCTTCAATATTGAAGAATATTCTTCAATATTGAAGAATATTCTTCAATATTGAAGAATATTATTCAATATTGAAGAATATTCTTCAATATTATTGAAGATTATTCTTCAATATTATTGAAGATTATTCTTCAATATTATTGAAGATTATTCTTCAATATTGAAGAATATTCTTCAATATTGAAGATTATTCTTCAATATTATTGAAGATTATTCTTCAATATTGAAGAATATTCTTCAATATTGAAGAATATTCTTCAATATTATTGAAGAATATTCTTCAATATTATTGAAGATTATTCTTCAATATTGAAGAATATTCTTCAATATTGAATAATATTCTTCAATATTGAAGAATATTCTTCAATATTGAAGAATAATCTTCAATAATATTGAAGAATATTCTTCAATATTGAAGAATATTCTTCAATATTGAAGATTATTCTTCAATATTGAAGATTATTCTTCAATATTGAAGATTATTCTTCAATATTGAAGAATAATCTTCAATATTGAGGAATATTCTTCAATAATATTGAAGATTATTCTTCAATATTGAAGAATAATCTTCAATATTGAAGAATAATCTTCAATATTGAAGATTAATCTTCAATATTGAAGAATATTCTTCAATATTGAATAATAATCTTCAATATTGAAGAATATTCTTCAATATTGAAGAATATTCTTCAATATTATTGAAGATTATTCCTCAATATTGAAGAATATTCTTCAATATTGAAGAATATTCTTCAATATTGAATAATATTCTTCAATATTATTGAAGAATATTCTTCAATATTGAAGATTATTCTTCAATATTGAAGAATAATCTTCAATATTGAAGATTATTATTCAATATTGAAGATTAATCTTCAATATTATTGAAGAATATTCTTCAATATTGAAGATTAATATTCAATATTGAAGATTAATCTTCAATATTGAAGATTAATCTTCAATATTGAAGAATATTCTTCAATATTGAATAATAATCTTCAATATTGAAGAATATTCTTCAATATTGAAGAATATTCTTCAATATTATTGAAGATTATTCCTCAATATTGAAGAATATTCTTCAATATTGAAGAATATTCTTCAATATTGAAGAATATTCTTCAATATTGAATAATATTCTTCAATATTATTGAAGAATATTCTTCAATATTGAAGATTATTCTTCAATATTGAAGAATAATCTTCAATATTGAAGATTATTCTTCAATATTGAAGAATATTCTTCAATATTGAGGAATAATCTTCAATATTGAAGATTATTCTTCAATATTGAAGATTAATCTTCAATATTGAAGAATATTCTTCAATATTGAAGAATATTCTTCAATATTGAAGAATATTCTTCAATAATATTGAAGATTAATCTTCAATATTGAATAATAATCTTCAATATTGAAGAATAATCTTCAATATTGAAGAATAATCTTCAATATTGAAGAATATTCTTCAATATTATTGAAGATTATTCTTCAATAATATTGAAGAATAATCTTCAATATTGAAGATTATTCTTCAATATTGAATAATATTCTTCAATATTGAAGAATAATCTTCAATATTGAAGAATATTCTTCAATATTGAAGAATAATCTTCAATATTGAAGATTATTCTTCAATATTGAAGAATATTCTTCAATATTGAAGAATAATGTTCAATATTGAAGAATATTCTTCAATATTGAAGAATAATCTTCAATATTGAAGATTATTCTTCAATATTGAAGAATATTCTTCAATATTGAAGAATAATCTTCAATATTGAAGAATATTCTTCAATATTGAAGAATAATCTTCAATATTGAAGATTATTCTTCAATATTTAATAATATTCTTCAATATTGAAGAATAATCTTCAATATTGAAGAATATTCTTCAATATTGAAGAATATTCTTCAATAATATTGAAGAATAATCTTCAATATTGAAGATTATTCTTCAATATTGAATAATATTCTTCAATATTGAAGAATAATCTTCAATATTGAAGAATAATCTTCAATAATATTGAAGAATATTATTCAATATTGAAGAATATTCCTCAATATTGAAGATTATTCTTCAATATTGAAGAATATTCTTCAATATTGAAGAATAATCTTCAATATTGAAGAATATTCTTCAATATTGAAGAATATTCTTCAATAATATTGAAGAATAATCTTCAATATTGAAGATTATTCTTCAATATTGAAGATTAATCTTCAATATTGAAGAATATTCTTCAATATTGAAGAATATTCTTCAATATTATTGAAGAATATTCTTCAATATTGAAGAATATTATTCAATATTGAAGAATATTCTTCAATATTGAAGAATATTATTCAATATTGAAGAATATTATTCAATATTGAAGATTATTATTCAATATTGAAGATTAATCTTCAATATTGAAGAATATTCTTCAATAATATTGAAGAATATTCTTCAATAATATTGAAGAATATTCTTCAATATTGAAGATTATTATTCAATATTGAAGATTAATCTTCAATATTGAAGATTATTCTTCAATATTATTGAAGATTATTCTTCAATATTGAAGAATAATCTTCAATATTGAATAATATTCTTCAATATTGAAGAATATTCTTCAATATTGAAGAATATTCTTCAATATTGAAGAATATTCTTCAATATTGAAGAATATTCTTCAATATTGAAGAATATTCTTCAATAATATTGAAGAATAATCTTCAATATTGAAGAATATTCTTCAATATTGAAGAATATTCTTCAATATTGAAGAATATTCTTCAATATTGAAGAATATTCTTCAATATTGAAGAATATTCTTCAATATTGAAGAATATTCTTCAATAATATTGAAGAATAATCTTCAATATTGAAGAATATTCTTCAATATTGAAGAATATTCTTCAATAATATTGAAGAATAATCTTCAATATTTAAGAATATTCTTCAATATTGAAGATTATTCTTCAATATTGAAGATTATTATTCAATATTGAAGAATATTCTTCAATATTGAATAATATTCTTCAATATTGAAGAATAATCTTCAATATTGAAGAATATTCTTCAATATTGAAGAATATTATTCAATATTGAAGAATATTATTCAATATTGAAGAATATTCTTCAATATTGAAGAATAATCTTCAATATTGAAGAATATTCTTCAATATTGAAGAATATTCTTAAATATTGAAGATTATTCTTCAATATTGAAGAATATTCCTCAATATTGAAGATTATTCTTCAATATTGAAGAATATTCTTCAATATTGGAGAATATTCTTCAATATTGAATAATATTCTTCAATATTGAAGAATATTCTTCAATATTGAAGAATATTGTTCAATATTGAAGAATAATCTTCAATAATATTGAAGAATAATCTTCAATAATATTGAAGAATAATCTTCAATATTGAAGATTATTCTTCAATATTGAAGAATATTCTTCAATAATATTGAAGAATAATCTTCAATAATATTGAAGAATAATCTTCAATATTGAAGATTATTCTTCAATATTGAAGAATAATATTGAATAATATTCTTCAATATTGAAGAATAATCTTCAATATTGAAGATTATTCTTCAATATTGAATAATATTCTTCAATATTATTGAAGATTATTCTTCAATATTGAAGAATATTCCTCAATATTGAAGATTATTCTTCAATATTGAAGAATATTCTTCAATATTGAAGAATATTCTTCAATATTATTGAAGATTATTCTTCAATATTGAAGAATATTCCTCAATATTGAAGATTATTCTTCAATATTGAAGAATATTCTTCAATATTGAAGAATATTCTTCAATATTGAAGAATATTCTTCAATATTGAAGATTATTATTCAATATTGAAGATTATTCTTCAATATTGAATAATATTCTTCAATATTATTGAAGATTATTCTTCAATATTGAAGAATATTCTTCAATATTGAAGAATATTCTTCAATATTGGAGAATATTCTTCAATATTGAATAATATTCTTCAATATTGAAGAATATTCTTCAATATTGAATAATATTGTTCAATATTGAAGAATATTCTTCAATAATATTGAAGAATAATCTTCAATATTGAAGAATATTCTTCAATATTGAAGAATAATATTGAATAATATTCTTCAATATTGGAGAATATTCTTCAATATTGAAGAATATTCTTCAATAATATTGAAGAATATTCTTCAATAATATTGAAGAATATTCTTCAATAATATTGAAGAATATTCTTCAATAATATTGAAGAATAATCTTCAATAATATTGAAGAATAATCTTCAATATTGAAGATTATTCTTCAATATTGAAGAATATTATTCAATATTGAAGAATATTCTTCAATATTGAAGAATATTCTTCAATATTGAATAATATTCTTCATAATTGAAGAATATTCTTCATAATTGAAGAATATTCTTCATAATATTGAAGAATAATCTTCAATATTGAAGAATATTCTTCAATATTGAAGAATAATCTTCAATAATATTGAAGAATAATCTTCAATATTGAAGAATATTCTTCAATATTGAAGAATAATCTTCAATAATATTGAAGAATATTCTTCAATAATATTGAAGAATAATCTTCAATATTGAAGAATATTCTTCAATATTGAAGAATAATCTTCAATAATATTGAAGAATAATCTTCAATATTGAAGAATATTCTTCAATATTATTGAAGAATATTCTTCAATATTGAAGAATATTCTTCAATATTGAAGATTAATATTCAATATTGAAGATTAATCTTCAATATTGAAGATTAATCTTCAATATTGAAGAATATTCTTCAATATTGAATAATAATCTTCAATATTGAAGAATATTCTTCAATATTGAAGAATATTCTTCAATATTATTGAAGAATATTCTTCAATATTGAAGAATATTATTCAATATTGAAGAATATTCTTCAATATTGAAGAATATTCTTCAATATTGAAGAATATTCCTCAATATTGAAGAATATTCCTCAATATTGAAGATTATTCTTCAATATTGAAGATTAATCTTCAATATTGAAGAATATTCTTCAATATTGAAGAATATTCTTCAATATTATTGAAGAATATTCTTCAATATTGAAGAATATTATTCAATATTGAAGAATATTCTTCAATATTGAAGAATATTCTTCAATATTGAAGAATAATCTTCAATAATATTGAAGAATATTATTCAATATTGAAGAATAATCTTCAATATTGAAGATTATTCTTCAATATTGAAGAATATTCTTCAATATTGAAGAATATTGAAGAATATTCTTCAATATTGGAGAATATTCTTCAATATTGAATAATATTCTTCAATATTGAAAAATATTCTTCAATATTGAATAATATTGTTCAATATTGAAGAATATTCTTCAATAATATTGAAGAATAATCTTCAATATTGAAGAATATTCTTCAATATTGAAGAATAATATTGAATAATATTCTTCAATATTGGAGAATATTCTTCAATATTGAAGAATATTCTTCAATAATATTGAAGAATATTCTTCAATAATATTGAAGAATATTCTTCAATAATATTGAAGAATAATCTTCAATAATATTGAAGAATAATCTTCAATATTGAAGATTATTCTTCAATATTGAAGAATAATATTGAATAATATTCTTCAATATTGAAGAATATTCTTCAATAATATTGAAGAATATTCTTCAATAATATTGAAGAATAATCTTCAATAATATTGAAGAATAATCTTCAATATTGAAGATTATTCTTCAATATTGAAGAATATTATTCAATATTGAAGAATATTCTTCAATATTGAAGAATATTCTTCAATATTGAATAATATTCTTCATAATTGAAGAATATTCTTCATAATATTGAAGAATAATCTTCAATATTGAAGAATATTCTTCAATATTGAAGAATAATCTTCAATAATATTGAAGAATAATCTTCAATATTGAAGAATATTCTTCAATATTGAAGAATAATCTTCAATAATATTGAAGAATATTCTTCAATAATATTGAAGAATAATCTTCAATAATATTGAAGAATAATCTTCAATATTGAAGAATATTCTTCAATATTATTGAAGATTATTCTTCAATATTGAAGAATATTCCTCAATATTGAAGAATATTCCTCAATATTGAAGATTATTCTTCAATATTGAAGATTAATCTTCAATATTGAAGAATATTCTTCAATATTGAAGAATATTCTTCAATATTATTGAAGAATATTCTTCAATATTGAAGAATATTATTCAATATTGAAGAATATTCTTCAATATTGAAGAATATTCTTCAATATTGAAGAATAATCTTCAATAATATTGAAGAATATTATTCAATATTGAAGAATAATCTTCAATATTGAAGATTATTCTTCAATATTATTGAAGACTATTCTTCAATATTGAAGAATATTCTTCAATATTGAAGATTATTCTTCAATATTGAAGAATATTCTTCAATATTGAAGAATAATCTTCAATAATATTGAAGAATATTGTTCAATATTGAAGATTATTCTTCAATATTGAAGAATAATCTTCAATATTGAAGAATATTCTTCAATCTTCAATATTGAAGAATAATCTTCAATATTGAAGAATAATCTTCAATATTGAAGAATAATCTTCAATATTGAAGAATAATCTTCAATATTGAAGAATATTCTTCAATATTGAAGAATAATCTTCAATATTGAAGAATATTCTTCAATATTGAAGAATAATCTTCAATATTGAAGATTATTCTTCAATATTGAAGAATATTCTTCAATATTGAAGAATAATCTTCAATATTGAAGAATATTCTTCAATATTGAAGAATAATCTTCAATATTGAAGATTATTCTTCAATATTGAAGAATATTCTTCAATATTGAAGAATAATCTTCAATATTGAAGAATATTCTTCAATATTGAAGAATAATCTTCAATATTGAAGATTATTCTTCAATATTGAAGAATATTCTTCAATATTGAAGAATATTGAATAATTATTCAATATTGAAGATTATTCTTCAATATTGAAGATTATTCTTCAATATTGAAGAATAATCTTCAATATTGAGGAATATTCTTCAATAATATTGAAGATTATTCTTCAATATTGAAGAATAATCTTCAATATTGAATAATTATTCAATATTCTTCAATATTGAAGAATATTCTTCAATATTGAAGAATAATCTTCAATATTGAAGATTATTATTCAATATTGAAGATTAATCTTCAATATTATTGAAGAATATTCTTCAATATTGAAGATTATTATTCAATATTGAAGATTAATCTTCAATATTGAAGATTAATCTTCAATATTGAAGAATATTCTTCAATATTGAATAATAATCTTCAATATTGAAGAATATTCTTCAATATTGAAGAATATTCTTCAATATTATTGAAGATTATTCCTCAATATTGAAGAATATTCTTCAATATTGAAGAATATTCTTCAATATTGAAGAATATTCTTCAATATTGAATAATATTCTTCAATATTATTGAAGAATATTCTTCAATATTGAAGATTATTCTTCAATATTGAAGAATAATCTTCAATATTGAAGATTATTCTTCAATATTGAAGAATATTCTTCAATATTGAGGAATAATCTTCAATATTGAAGATTATTCTTCAATATTGAAGATTAATCTTCAATATTGAAGAATATTCTTCAATATTGAATAATAATCTTCAATATTGAAGAATATTCTTCAATATTGAAGAATATTCTTCAATATTATTGAAGATTATTCCTCAATATTGAAGAATATTCTTCAATATTGAAGAATATTCTTCAATATTGAAGAATATTCTTCAATATTGAATAATATTCTTCAATATTATTGAAGAATATTCTTCAATATTGAGGATTATTCTTCAATAATATTGAAGAATATTCTTCAATATTGAGGAATATTCTTCAATATTATTGAAGAATATTCTTCAATATTGAAGATTATTCTTCAATATTGAAGAATAATCTTCAATATTGAAGATTATTCTTCAATATTGAAGAATAATCTTCAATAATATTGAAGAATATTATTCAATATTGAAGAATAATCTTCAATAATATTGAAGAATATTCTTCAATATTGAAGATTATTATTCAATATTGAAGAATATTCTTCAATAATATTGAAGAATAATCTTCAATATTTAAGAATATTCTTCAATATTGAAGAATATTCTTCAATATTGAAGAATATTCTTCAATATTGAAGAATATTCTTCAATATTGAAGAATATTCTTCAATATTGAAGAATATTCTTCAATAATATTGAAGAATAATCTTCAATATTGAAGAATATTCTTCAATATTGAAGAATATTCTTCAATATTGAAGAATATTCTTCAATAATATTGAAGAATAATCTTCAATATTTAAGAATATTCTTCAATATTGAAGAATATTCTTCAATATTGAAGATTATTCTTCAATATTGAAGATTATTCTTCAATATTGAAGATTATTATTCAATATTGAAGAATATTCTTCAATATTGAATAATATTCTTCAATATTGAAGAATAATCTTCAATATTGAAGAATATTCTTCAATATTGAAGAATATTATTCAATATTGAAGAATATTATTCAATATTGAAGAATATTCTTCAATATTGAAGAATAATCTTCAATATTGAAGAATATTCTTCAATATTGAAGAATATTCTTAAATATTGAAGATTATTCTTCAATATTGAAGAATATTCCTCAATATTGAAGATTATTCTTCAATATTGAAGAATATTCTTCAATATTGAAGAATATTCTTCAATATTATTGAAGATTATTCTTCAATATTGAAGAATATTCTTCAATATTGAAGAATATTCTTCAATATTATTGAAGATTATTCTTCAATATTGAAGAATATTCCTCAATATTGAAGATTATTCTTCAATATTGAAGAATTATCTTCAATATTGAATATTCTTCAATATTGAAGAATATTCTTCAATATTGGAGAATATTCTTCAATATTGAATAATATTCTTCAATATTGAAGAATATTCTTCAATATTGAAGAATATTGTTCAATATTGAAGAATATTCTTCAATAATATTGAAGAATAATCTTCAATAATATTGAAGAATAATCTTCAATATTGAAGATTATTCTTCAATATTGAAGAATATTCTTCAATAATATTGAAGAATAATCTTCAATAATATTGAAGAATAATCTTCAATATTGAAGATTATTCTTCAATATTGAAGAATAATATTGAATAATATTCTTCAATATTGAAGAATATTCTTCAATATTGAATAATATTCTTCAATATTGAAGAATATTCTTCAATATTATTGAAGATTATTCTTCAATATTGAAGAATATTCTTCAATATTGAAGAATAATCTTCAATATTGAAGATTATTATTCAATATTGAAGATTAATCTTCAATATTATTGAAGATTATTATTCAATATTGAAGAATAATCTTCAATAATATTGAAGAATAATCTTCAATATTGAAGATTATTCTTCAATATTGAATAATATTCTTCAATATTATTGAAGATTATTCTTCAATATTGAAGAATATTCCTCAATATTGAAGATTATTCTTCAATATTGAAGAATATTCTTCAATATTGAAGAATATTCTTCAATATTATTGAAGATTATTCTTCAATATTGAAGAATATTCCTCAATATTGAAGATTATTCTTCAATATTGAAGAATATTCTTCAATATTGAAGAATATTCTTCAATATTGAAGAATATTCTTCAATATTGAAGATTATTATTCAATATTGAAGATTATTCTTCAATATTGAATAATATTCTTCAATATTATTGAAGATTATTCTTCAATATTGAAGAATATTCTTCAATATTGAAGAATATTATTCAATATTGAAGAATATTATTCAATATTGAAGAATATTCTTCAATATTGAAGAATATTCTTCAATATTGAATAATATTCTTCAATATTGAAGAATAATCTTCAATATTGAAGATTATTCTTCAATATTGAATAATATTCTTCAATATTGAAGAATAATCTTCAATATTGAAGAATATTCTTCAATATTGAAGAATAATCTTCAATATTGAAGAATAATCTTCAATATTGAAGAATATTCTTCAATATTGAAGAATAATCTTCAATATTGAAGATTATTCTTCAATATTGAAGAATAATCTTCAATATTGAAGAATATTCTTCAATATTGAAGAATAATCTTCAATATTGAAGATTATTCTTCAATATTTAATAATATTCTTCAATATTGAAGAATAATCTTCAATATTGAAGAATATTCTTCAATAATATTGAAGAATAATCTTCAATATTGAAGATTATTCTTCAATATTGAATAATATTCTTCAATATTGAAGAATAATCTTCAATATTGAATAATATTCTTCAATATTGAAGAATAATCTTCAATATTGAAGAATAATCTTCAATAATATTGAAGAATATTATTCAATATTGAAGAATATTCCTCAATATTGAAGATTATTCTTCAATATTGAAGAATATTCTTCAATATTGAAGAATAATCTTCAATATTGAAGAATATTCTTCAATAATATTGAAGAATAATCTTCAATATTGAAGATTATTCTTCAATATTGAATAATATTCTTCAATATTGAAGAATAATCTTCAATATTGAAGAATATTCTTCAATATTGAAGAATATTATTCAATATTGAAGAATATTATTCAATATTGAAGAATATTCTTCAATAATATTGAAGAATAATCTTCAATATTGAAGAATATTCTTCAATATTGAAGAATATTCTTCAATATTGAAGAATATTCTTCAATAATATTGAAGAATAATCTTCAATATTGAAGAATATTCTTCAATATTGAAGAATATTATTCAATATTGAAGAATATTATTCAATATTGAAGAATATTCTTCAATATTGAAGAATAATCTTCAATATTGAAGAATATTCTTCAATATTGAAGAATATTCTTCAATATTGAAGATTATTCTTCAATATTGAAGAATATTCTTCAATATTGAAGAATATTCTTCAATATTATTGAAGATTATTCTTCAATATTGAAGAATATTCCTCAATATTGAAGATTATTCTTCAATATTGAAGAATATTCTTCAATATTGAATATTCTTCAATATTGAAGAATATTCTTCAATATTGGAGAATATTCTTCAATATTGAATAATATTCTTCAATATTGAAGAATATTCTTCAATAATATTGAAGAATAATCTTCAATAATATTGAAGAATAATCTTCAATATTGAAGATTATTCTTCAATATTGAAGAATATTATTCAATATTATTCTTCAATATTGAAGAATAATCTTCAATATTGAAGATTATTCTTCAATATTATTGAAGATTATTCTTCAATATTATTGAAGAATATTCTTCAATATTGAAGAATAATCTTCAATATTGAAGATTATTCTTCAATATTATTGAAGATTATTCTTCAATATTATTGAAGAATATTCTTCAATATTGAACAATATTCTTCAATATTGAAGAATATTCTTCAATATTGAAGAATATTATTCAATATTGAAGAATATTCTCCAATATTGAAGAATATTCTTCAATAATATTGAAGAATAATCTTCAATATTGAAGATTAATCTTCAATATTGAATAATATTCTTCAATATTGAAGAATAATCTTCAATATTGAAGAATAATCTTCAATATTGAATAATAATCTTCAATATTGAAGATTATTCTTCAATATTGAAGAATATTCTTCAATATTGAAGAATATTGATTAATTATTCAATATTGAAGATTATTCTTCAATATTGAAGAATAATCTTCAATATTATTGAAGAATATTCCTCAATATTGAAGATTATTCTTCAATATTGAAGAATAATCTTCAATATTGACGAATATTCTTCAATATTGAAGAATATTCTTCAATATTATTGAAGATTATTCTTCAATATTGAAGAATATTCTTCAATATTATTGAAGATTATTCTTCAATATTGAAGAATAATCTTCAATAATATTGAAGAATATTCTTCAATATTGAAGATTATTCTTCAATATTGAAGATTAATCTTCAATATTGAAGAATATTCTTCAATATTGAAGAATAATCTTCAATAATATTGAAGAATAATCTTCAATAATATTGAAGAATATTCTTCAATATTGAAGATTATTATTCAATATTGAAGATTAATCTTCAATATTGAAGAATATTCTTCAATATTGAAGAATATTCTTCAATATTGAAGAATATTCTTCAATATTGAAGAATATTATTCAATATTGAAGAATATTCTTCAATATTATTGAAGATTATTCTTCAATATTATTGAAGATTATTCTTCAATATTATTGAAGATTATTCTTCAATATTGAAGAATATTCTTCAATATTGAAGATTATTCTTCAATATTATTGAAGATTATTCTTCAATATTGAAGAATATTCTTCAATATTGAAGAATATTCTTCAATATTATTGAAGAATATTCTTCAATATTATTGAAGATTATTCTTCAATATTGAAGAATATTCTTCAATATTGAATAATATTCTTCAATATTGAAGAATATTCTTCAATATTGAAGAATAATCTTCAATAATATTGAAGAATATTCTTCAATATTGAAGAATATTCTTCAATATTGAAGATTATTCTTCAATATTGAAGATTATTCTTCAATATTGAAGAATAATCTTCAATATTGAGGAATATTCTTCAATAATATTGAAGATTATTCTTCAATATTGAAGAATAATCTTCAATATTGAAGAATAATCTTCAATATTGAAGATTAATCTTCAATATTGAAGAATATTCTTCAATATTGAATAATAATCTTCAATATTGAAGAATATTCTTCAATATTGAAGAATATTCTTCAATATTATTGAAGATTATTCCTCAATATTGAAGAATATTCTTCAATATTGAAGAATATTCTTCAATATTGAAGAATATTCTTCAATATTGAATAATATTCTTCAATATTATTGAAGAATATTCTTCAATATTGAAGATTATTCTTCAATATTGAAGAATAATCTTCAATATTGAAGATTATTATTCAATATTGAAGATTAATCTTCAATATTATTGAAGAATATTCTTCAATATTGAAGATTAATATTCAATATTGAAGATTAATCTTCAATATTGAAGATTAATCTTCAATATTGAAGAATATTCTTCAATATTGAATAATAATCTTCAATATTGAAGAATATTCTTCAATATTGAAGAATATTCTTCAATATTATTGAAGATTATTCCTCAATATTGAAGAATATTCTTCAATATTGAAGAATATTCTTCAATATTGAAGAATATTCTTCAATATTGAATAATATTCTTCAATATTATTGAAGAATATTCTTCAATATTGAAGATTATTCTTCAATATTGAAGAATAATCTTCAATATTGAAGATTATTCTTCAATATTGAAGAATATTCTTCAATATTGAGGAATAATCTTCAATATTGAAGATTATTCTTCAATATTGAAGATTAATCTTCAATATTGAAGAATATTCTTCAATATTGAAGAATATTCTTCAATATTGAAGAATATTCTTCAATAATATTGAAGATTAATCTTCAATATTGAATAATAATCTTCAATATTGAAGAATAATCTTCAATATTGAAGAATAATCTTCAATATTGAAGAATATTCTTCAATATTATTGAAGATTATTCTTCAATAATATTGAAGAATAATCTTCAATATTGAAGAATATTCTTCAATATTGAAGAATAATCTTCAATATTGAAGATTATTCTTCAATATTGAAGAATATTCTTCAATATTGAAGAATAATCTTCAATATTGAAGAATATTCTTCAATATTGAAGAATAATCTTCAATATTGAAGATTATTCTTCAATATTGAAGAATATTCTTCAATATTGAAGAATAATCTTCAATATTGAAGAATATTCTTCAATATTGAAGAATAATCTTCAATATTGAAGATTATTCTTCAATATTTAATAATATTCTTCAATATTGAAGAATAATCTTCAATATTGAAGAATATTCTTCAATATTGAAGAATATTCTTCAATAATATTGAAGAATAATCTTCAATATTGAAGATTATTCTTCAATATTGAATAATATTCTTCAATATTGAAGAATAATCTTCAATATTGAAGAATAATCTTCAATAATATTGAAGAATATTATTCAATATTGAAGAATATTCCTCAATATTGAAGATTATTCTTCAATATTGAAGAATATTCTTCAATATTGAAGAATAATCTTCAATATTGAAGATTAATCTTCAATATTGAAGAATATTCTTCAATATTGAAGAATATTCTTCAATATTATTGAAGAATATTCTTCAATATTGAAGAATATTATTCAATATTAAAGAATATTCTTCAATATTGAAGAATATTATTCAATATTGAAGAATATTATTCAATATTGAAGATTATTATTCAATATTGAAGATTAATCTTCAATATTGAAGAATATTCTTCAATAATATTGAAGAATATTCTTCAATAATATTGAAGAATATTCTTCAATATTGAAGATTATTATTCAATATTGAAGATTAATCTTCAATATTGAAGATTATTATTCAATATTGAAGATTAATCTTCAATATTGAAGAATAATCTTCAATATTGAAGAATATTCTTCAATATTATTGAAGATTATTCTTCAATATTGAAGAATAATCTTCAATATTGAATAATATTCTTCAATATTGAAGAATATTCTTCAATATTGAAGAATATTCTTCAATATTGAAGAATATTCTTCAATATTGAAGAATATTCTTCAATAATATTGAAGAATAATCTTCAATATTGAAGAATATTCTTCAATATTGAAGAATATTCTTCAATATTGAAGAATATTCTTCAATATTGAAGAATATTCTTCAATATTGAAGAATATTCTTCAATATTGAAGAATATTCTTCAATAATATTGAAGAATAATCTTCAATATTGAAGAATATTCTTCAATATTGAAGAATATTCTTCAATATTGAAGAATATTCTTCAATAATATTGAAGAATAATCTTCAATATTTAAGAATATTCTTCAATATTGAAGATTATTCTTCAATATTGAAGATTATTATTCAATATTGAAGAATATTCTTCAATATTGAATAATATTCTTCAATATTGAAGAATAATCTTCAATATTGAAGAATATTCTTCAATATTGAAGAATATTATTCAATATTGAAGAATATTATTCAATATTGAAGAATATTCTTCAATATTGAAGAATAATCTTCAATATTGAAGAATATTCTTCAATATTGAAGAATATTCTTAAATATTGAAGATTATTCTTCAATATTGAAGAATATTCCTCAATATTGAAGATTATTCTTCAATATTGAAGAATATTCTTCAATATTGGAGAATATTCTTCAATATTGAATAATATTCTTCAATATTGAAGAATATTCTTCAATATTGAAGAATATTGTTCAATATTGAAGAATAATCTTCAATAATATTGAAGAATAATCTTCAATAATATTGAAGAATAATCTTCAATATTGAAGATTATTCTTCAATATTGAAGAATATTCTTCAATAATATTGAAGAATAATCTTCAATAATATTGAAGAATAATCTTCAATATTGAAGATTATTCTTCAATATTGAAGAATAATATTGAATAATATTCTTCAATATTGAAGAATAATCTTCAATATTGAAGATTATTCTTCAATATTGAATAATATTCTTCAATATTATTGAAGATTATTCTTCAATATTGAAGAATATTCCTCAATATTGAAGATTATTCTTCAATATTGAAGAATATTCTTCAATATTGAAGAATATTCTTCAATATTATTGAAGATTATTCTTCAATATTGAAGAATATTCTTCAATATTATTGAAGATTATTCTTCAATATTGAAGAATATTCCTCAATATTGAAGATTATTCTTCAATATTGAAGAATATTCTTCAATATTGAAGAATATTCTTCAATATTGAAGAATATTCTTCAATATTGAAGATTATTATTCAATATTGAAGATTATTCTTCAATATTGAAGATTATTATTCAATATTGAAGATTATTCTTCAATATTGAATAATATTCTTCAATATTATTGAAGATTATTCTTCAATATTGAAGAATATTCTTCAATATTGAAGAATATTGAAGAATATTCTTCAATATTGGAGAATATTCTTCAATATTGAATAATATTCTTCAATATTGAAGAATATTCTTCAATATTGAATAATATTGTTCAATATTGAAGAATATTCTTCAATAATATTGAAGAATAATCTTCAATATTGAAGAATATTCTTCAATATTGAAGAATAATATTGAATAATATTCTTCAATATTGGAGAATATTCTTCAATATTGAAGAATATTCTTCAATAATATTGAAGAATATTCTTCAATAATATTGAAGAATATTCTTCAATAATATTGAAGAATAATCTTCAATAATATTGAAGAATAATCTTCAATATTGAAGATTATTCTTCAATATTGAAGAATAATATTGAATAATATTCTTCAATATTGAAGAATATTCTTCAATAATATTGAAGAATATTCTTCAATAATATTGAAGAATAATCTTCAATAATATTGAAGAATAATCTTCAATATTGAAGATTATTCTTCAATATTGAAGAATATTATTCAATATTGAAGAATATTCTTCAATATTGAAGAATATTCTTCAATATTGAATAATATTCTTCATAATTGAAGAATATTCTTCATAATTGAAGAATATTCTTCATAATATTGAAGAATAATCTTCAATATTGAAGAATATTCTTCAATATTGAAGAATAATCTTCAATAATATTGAAGAATATTCTTCAATAATATTGAAGAATAATCTTCAATATTGAAGAATATTCTTCAATATTGAAGAATAATCTTCAATAATATTGAAGAATAATCTTCAATATTGAAGAATATTCTTCAATATTATTGAAGAATATTCTTCAATATTGAAGAATATTCTTCAATATTATTGAAGATTATTCTTCAATATTGAAGAATATTCCTCAATATTGAAGAATATTCCTCAATATTGAAGATTATTCTTCAATATTGAAGATTAATCTTCAATATTGAAGAATATTCTTCAATATTGAAGAATATTCTTCAATATTATTGAAGAATATTCTTCAATATTGAAGAATATTATTCAATATTGAAGAATATTCTTCAATATTGAAGAATATTCTTCAATATTGAAGAATAATCTTCAATAATATTGAAGAATATTATTCAATATTGAAGAATAATCTTCAATATTGAAGATTATTCTTCAATATTGAAGAATATTCTTCAATATTGAAGAATATTCTTCAATATTGGAGAATATTCTTCAATATTGAATAATATTCTTCAATATTGAAGAATATTCTTCAATATTGAATAATATTGTTCAATATTGAAGAATATTCTTCAATAATATTGAAGAATAATCTTCAATATTGAAGAATATTCTTCAATATTGAAGAATAATATTGAATAATATTCTTCAATATTGGAGAATATTCTTCAATATTGAAGAATATTCTTCAATAATATTGAAGAATATTCTTCAATAATATTGAAGAATATTCTTCAATAATATTGAAGAATAATCTTCAATAATATTGAAGAATAATCTTCAATATTGAAGATTATTCTTCAATATTGAAGAATAATATTGAATAATATTCTTCAATATTGAATAATATTCTTCAATAATATTGAAGAATATTCTTCAATAATATTGAAGAATAATCTTCAATAATATTGAAGAATAATCTTCAATATTGAAGATTATTCTTCAATATTGAAGAATATTATTCAGAATTGAAGAATATTCTTCATAATATTGAAGAATAATCTTCAATATTGAAGAATATTCTTCAATATTGAAGAATAATCTTCAATAATATTGAAGAATAATCTTCAATATTGAAGAATATTCTTCAATATTGAAGAATAATCTTCAATAATATTGAAGAATATTCTTCAATAATATTGAAGAATAATCTTCAATAATATTGAAGAATAATCTTCAATATTGAAGAATATTCTTCAATATTATTGAAGATTATTCTTCAATATTGAAGAATATTCCTCAATATTGAAGAATATTCCTCAATATTGAAGATTATTCTTCAATATTGAAGATTAATCTTCAATATTGAAGAATATTCTTCAATATTGAAGAATATTCTTCAATATTATTGAAGAATATTCTTCAATATTGAAGAATATTATTCAATATTGAAGAATATTCTTCAATATTGAAGAATAATCTTCAATATTGAAGATTATTCTTCAATATTATTGAAGATTATTCTTCAATATTGAAGAATATTCTTCAATATTGAAGATTATTCTTCAATATTGAAGAATATTCTTCAATATTGAAGAATAATCTTCAATAATATTGAAGAATATTGTTCAATATTGAAGATTATTCTTCAATATTGAAGAATAATCTTCAATATTGAAGAATATTCTTCAATCTTCAATATTGAAGAATAATCTTCAATATTGAAGAATAATCTTCAATATTGAAGAATAATCTTCAATATTGAAGAATAATCTTCAATATTGAAGAATATTCTTCAATATTGAAGATTATTCTTCAATATTGAATAATATTCTTCAATATTGAAGAATAATCTTCAATATTGAAGAATATTCTTCAATATTGAAGAATAATCTTCAATATTGAAGATTATTCTTCAATATTGAAGAATATTCTTCAATATTGAAGAATAATCTTCAATATTGAAGAATATTCTTCAATATTGAAGAATAATCTTCAATATTGAAGATTATTCTTCAATATTGAAGAATATTCTTCAATATTGAAGAATAATCTTCAATATTGAAGAATAATCTTCAATATTGAAGATTATTCTTCAATATTGAATAATATTCTTCAATATTGAAGAATAATCTTCAATATTGAAGAATAATCTTCAATATTGAAGATTATTCTTCAATATTGAAGAATATTCTTCAATATTGAAGAATATTCTTCAATATTATTGAAGAATATTCTTCAATATTATTGAAGATTATTCTTCAATATTGAAGAATATTCTTCAATATTGAATAATATTCTTCAATATTGAAGAATATTCTTCAATATTGAAGAATAATCTTCAATAATATTGAAGAATATTCTTCAATATTGAAGAATATTCTTCAATATTGAAGATTATTCTTCAATATTGAAGAATAATCTTCAATATTGAGGAATATTCTTCAATAATATTGAAGATTATTCTTCAATATTGAAGAATAATCTTCAATATTGAATAATTATTCAATATTCTTCAATATTGAAGAATATTCTTCAATATTGAAGAATAATCTTCAATATTGAAGATTATTATTCAATATTGAAGATTAATCTTCAATATTATTGAAGAATATTCTTCAATATTGAAGATTATTATTCAATATTGAAGATTAATCTTCAATATTGAAGATTAATCTTCAATATTGAAGAATATTCTTCAATATTGAATAATAATCTTCAATATTGAAGAATATTCTTCAATATTGAAGAATATTCTTCAATATTATTGAAGATTATTCCTCAATATTGAAGAATATTCTTCAATATTGAAGAATATTCTTCAATATTGAAGAATATTCTTCAATATTGAATAATATTCTTCAATATTATTGAAGAATATTCTTCAATATTGAAGATTATTCTTCAATATTGAAGAATAATCTTCAATATTGAAGATTATTCTTCAATATTGAAGAATATTCTTCAATATTGAGGAATAATCTTCAATATTGAAGATTATTCTTCAATATTGAAGATTAATCTTCAATATTGAAGAATATTCTTCAATATTGAATAATAATCTTCAATATTGAACAATATTCTTCAATATTGAAGAATATTCTTCAATATTATTGAAGATTATTCCTCAATATTGAAGAATATTCTTCAATATTGAAGAATATTCTTCAATATTGAAGAATATTCTTCAATATTGAATAATATTCTTCAATATTATTGAAGAATATTCTTCAATATTGAGGATTATTCTTCAATAATATTGAAGAATATTCTTCAATATTGAGGAATATTCTTCAATATTATTGAAGAATATTCTTCAATATTGAAGATTATTCTTCAATATTGAAGAATAATCTTCAATATTGAAGATTATTCTTCAATATTGAAGAATAATCTTCAATAATATTGAAGAATATTATTCAATATTGAAGAATAATCTTCAATAATATTGAAGAATATTCTTCAATATTGAGGATTATTCTTCAATAATATTGAAGAATATTCTTCAATATTGAGGAATATTCTTCAATATTATTGAAGAATATTCTTCAATATTGAAGATTATTCTTCAATATTGAAGAATAATCTTCAATATTGAAGATTATTCTTCAATATTGAAGAATAATCTTCAATAATATTGAAGAATATTATTCAATATTGAAGAATAATCTTCAATAATATTGAAGAATATTCTTCAATATTGAAGATTATTATTCAATATTGAAGAATATTCTTCAATAATATTGAAGAATAATCTTCAATATTTAAGAATATTCTTCAATATTGAAGAATATTCTTCAATATTGAAGAATATTCTTCAATATTGAAGAATATTCTTCAATATTGAAGAATATTCTTCAATATTGAAGAATATTCTTCAATAATATTGAAGAATAATCTTCAATATTGAAGAATATTCTTCAATATTGAAGAATATTCTTCAATATTGAAGAATATTCTTCAATAATATTGAAGAATAATCTTCAATATTTAAGAATATTCTTCAATATTGAAGAATATTCTTCAATATTGAAGATTATTCTTCAATATTGAAGATTATTATTCAATATTGAAGAATATTCTTCAATATTGAATAATATTCTTCAATATTGAAGAATAATCTTCAATATTGAAGAATATTCTTCAATATTGAAGAATATTATTCAATATTGAAGAATATTATTCAATATTGAAGAATATTCTTCAATATTGAAGAATAATCTTCAATATTGAAGAATATTCTTCAATATTGAAGAATATTCTTAAATATTGAAGATTATTCTTCAATATTGAAGAATATTCCTCAATATTGAAGATTATTCTTCAATATTGAAGAATATTCTTCAATATTGAAGAATATTCTTCAATATTATTGAAGATTATTCTTCAATATTGAAGAATATTCTTCAATATTGAAGAATATTCTTCAATATTATTGAAGATTATTCTTCAATATTGAAGAATATTCCTCAATATTGAAGATTATTCTTCAATATTGAAGAATTATCTTCAATATTGAATATTCTTCAATATTGAAGAATATTCTTCAATATTGGAGAATATTCTTCAATATTGAATAATATTCTTCAATATTGAAGAATATTCTTCAATATTGAAGAATATTGTTCAATATTGAAGAATATTCTTCAATAATATTGAAGAATAATCTTCAATAATATTGAAGAATAATCTTCATTATTGAAGATTATTCTTCAATATTGAAGAATAATATTGAATAATATTCTTCAATATTGAAGAATATTCTTCAATATTGAATAATATTCTTCAATATTGAAGAATATTCTTCAATATTATTGAAGATTATTCTTCAATATTGAAGAATATTCTTCAATATTGAAGAATAATCTTCAATATTGAAGATTATTCTTCAATATTGAAGAATATTCTTCAATAATATTGAAGAATAATCTTCAATAATATTGAAGAATAATCTTCATTATTGAAGATTATTCTTCAATATTGAAGAATAATATTGAATAATATTCTTCAATATTGAAGAATATTCTTCAATATTGAATAATATTCTTCAATATTGAAGAATATTCTTCAATATTATTGAAGATTATTCTTCAATATTGAAGAATATTCTTCAATATTGAAGAATAATCTTCAATATTGAAGATTATTATTCAATATTGAAGATTAATCTTCAATATTATTGAAGATTATTATTCAATATTGAAGAATAATCTTCAATAATATTGAAGAATAATCTTCAATATTGAAGATTATTCTTCAATATTGAATAATATTCTTCAATATTATTGAAGATTATTCTTCAATATTGAAGAATATTCCTCAATATTGAAGATTATTCTTCAATATTGAAGAATATTCTTCAATATTGAAGAATATTCTTCAATATTATTGAAGATTATTCTTCAATATTGAAGAATATTCCTCAATATTGAAGATTATTCTTCAATATTGAAGAATATTCTTCAATATTGAAGAATATTCTTCAATATTGAAGAATATTCTTCAATATTGAAGATTATTATTCAATATTGAAGATTATTCTTCAATATTGAATAATATTCTTCAATATTATTGAAGATTATTCTTCAATATTGAAGAATATTCTTCAATATTGAAGAATATTGAAGAATATTCTTCAATATTGGAGAATATTCTTCAATATTGAATAATATTCTTCAATATTGAAGAATATTCTTCAATATTGAATAATATTGTTCAATATTGAAGATTATTCTTCAATAATATTGAAGAATAATCTTCAATATTGAAGAATATTCTTCAATATTGAAGAATAATATTGAATAATATTCTTCAATATTGGAGAATATTCTTCAATATTGAAGAATATTCTTCAATAATATTGAAGAATATTCTTCAATAATATTGAAGAATATTCTTCAATAATATTGAAGAATAATCTTCAATAATATTGAAGAATAATCTTCAATATTGAAGATTATTCTTCAATATTGAAGAATAATATTGAATAATATTCTTCAATATTGAAGAATATTCTTCAATAATATTGAAGAATATTCTTCAATAATATTGAAGAATAATCTTCAATAATATTGAAGAATAATCTTCAATATTGAAGATTATTCTTCAATATTGAAGAATATTCTTCAATATTGAAGAATATTATTCAATATTGAAGAATATTATTCAATATTGAAGAATATTCTTCAATATTGAAGAATATTCTTCAATATTGAATAATATTCTTCATAATTGAAGAATATTCTTCATAATATTGAAGAATAATCTTCAATATTGAAGAATATTCTTCAATATTGAAGAATAATCTTCAATAATATTGAAGAATATTCTTCAATAATATTGAAGAATAATCTTCAATATTGAAGAATATTCTTCAATATTGAAGAATATTCTTCAATATTGAAGAATAATCTTCAATAATATTGAAGAATAATCTTCAATATTGAAGAATATTCTTCAATATTATTGAAGAATATTCTTCAATATTGAAGAATATTCTTCAATATTATTGAAGATTATTCTTCAATATTGAAGAATATTCCTCAATATTGAAGAATATTCCTCAATATTGAAGATTATTCTTCAATATTGAAGATTAATCTTCAATATTGAAGAATATTCTTCAATATTGAAGAATATTCTTCAATATTATTGAAGAATATTCTTCAATATTGAAGAATATTATTCAATATTGAAGAATATTCTTCAATATTGAAGAATATTCTTCAATATTGAAGAATAATCTTCAATAATATTGAAGAATATTATTCAATATTGAAGAATAATCTTCAATATTGAAGATTATTCTTCAATATTATTGAAGATTATTCTTCAATATTGAAGAATATTCTTCAATATTGAAGATTATTCTTCAATATTATTGAAGATTATTCTTCAATATTGAAGAATATTCTTCAATATTGAAGAATAATCTTCAATAATATTGAAGAATATTGTTCAATATTGAAGATTATTCTTCAATATTGAAGATTATTCTTCAATATTGACGAATAATCTTCAATATTGAAGAATATTCTTCAATCTTCAATATTGAAGAATAATCTTCAATATTGAAGAATAATCTTCAATATTGAAGAATATTCTTCAATATTATTGAAGATTATTCTTCAATAATATTGAAGAATAATCTTCAATATTGAAGATTATTCTTCAATATTGAATAATATTCTTCAATATTGAAGAATAATCTTCAATATTGAAGAATATTCTTCAATATTGAAGAATAATCTTCAATATTGAAGATTATTCTTCAATATTGAAGAATATTCTTCAATATTGAAGAATAATCTTCAATATTGAAGAATATTCTTCAATATTGAAGAATAATCTTCAATATTGAAGATTATTCTTCAATATTGAAGAATATTCTTCAATATTGAAGAATAATCTTCAATATTGAAGAATATTCTTCAATATTGAAGAATAATCTTCAATATTGAAGATTATTCTTCAATATTGAATAATATTCTTCAATATTGAAGAATAATCTTCAATATTGAAGAATAATCTTCAATATTGAAGATTATTCTTCAATATTGAAGAATATTCTTCAATATTGAAGAATATTCTTCAATATTATTGAAGAATATTCTTCAATATTATTGAAGATTATTCTTCAATATTGAAGAATATTCTTCAATATTGAATAATATTCTTCAATATTGAAGAATATTCTTCAATATTGAAGAATAATCTTCAATAATATTGAAGAATATTCTTCAATATTGAAGAATATTCTTCAATATTGAAGATTATTCTTCAATATTGAAGATTATTCTTCAATATTGAAGAATAATCTTCAATATTGAGGAATATTCTTCAATAATATTGAAGATTATTCTTCAATATTGAAGAATAATCTTCAATATTGAATAATTATTCAATATTCTTCAATATTGAAGAATATTCTTCAATATTGAAGAATAATCTTCAATATTGAAGATTATTATTCAATATTGAAGATTAATCTTCAATATTATTGAAGAATATTCTTCAATATTGAAGATTATTATTCAATATTGAAGATTAATCTTCAATATTGAAGATTAATCTTCAATATTGAAGAATATTCTTCAATATTGAATAATAATCTTCAATATTGAAGAATATTCTTCAATATTGAAGAATATTCTTCAATATTATTGAAGATTATTCCTCAATATTGAAGAATATTCTTCAATATTGAAGAATATTCTTCAATATTGAAGAATATTCTTCAATATTGAATAATATTCTTCAATATTATTGAAGAATATTCTTCAATATTGAAGATTATTCTTCAATATTGAAGAATAATCTTCAATATTGAAGATTATTCTTCAATATTGAAGAATATTCTTCAATATTGAGGAATAATCTTCAATATTGAAGATTATTCTTCAATATTGAAGATTAATCTTCAATATTGAAGAATATTCTTCAATATTGAATAATAATCTTCAATATTGAAGAATATTCTTCAATATTGAAGAATATTCTTCAATATTATTGAAGATTATTCCTCAATATTGAAGAATATTCTTCAATATTGAAGAATATTCTTCAATATTGAAGAATATTCTTCAATATTGAATAATATTCTTCAATATTATTGAAGAATATTCTTCAATATTGAGGATTATTCTTCAATAATATTGAAGAATATTCTTCAATATTGAGGAATATTCTTCAATATTATTGAAGAATATTCTTCAATATTGAAGATTATTCTTCAATATTGAAGAATAATCTTCAATATTGAAGATTATTCTTCAATATTGAAGAATATTCTTCAATATTGAGGAATAATCTTCAATAATATTGAAGAATATTCTTCAATATTGAAGAATATTCTTCAATATTGAAGAATAATCTTCAATAATATTGAAGAATATTCCTCAATATTGAAGAATATTCTTCAATAATATTGAAGATTATTCTTCAATATTGAAGAATATTCTTCAATATTGAAGAATAATCTTCAATATTGAAGATTATTCTTCAATATTGAAGAATAATCTTCAATATTGAAGAATATTCTTCAATATTGAATAATAATCTTCAATATTGAAGAATATTCTTCAATATTGAATAATAATCTTCAATATTGAAGAATATTCTTCAATATTGAAGAATATTCTTCAATATTATTGAAGATTATTCCTCAATATTGAAGAATATTCTTCAATATTGAAGAATAATCTTCAATATTGAAGATTATTCTTCAATATTGAAGATTATTATTCAATATTGAAGAATATTCTTCAATATTGAAGATTATTATTCAATATTGAAGAATATTCTTCAATATTGAAGATTATTCTTCAATATTGAAGAATAATCTTCAATATTGAAGATTATTCTTCAATATTGAAGAATATTCTTCAATATTGAAGAATATTCTTCAATATTGAAGATTATTCTTCAATATTGAAGAATATTCTTCAATATTGAAGAATATTCTTCAATATTGAAGAATATTCTTCAATATTGAAGAATAATCTTCAATATTGAAGAATATTCTTCAATATTGAAGAATATTCTTCAATATTGAAGAATATTCTTCAATATTGAAGATTATTCTTCAATATTGAAGAATATTCTTCAATATTGAAGAATATTCTTCAATATTGAAGATTATTCTTCAATATTGAAGAATATTCTTCAATATTGAAGAATATTCTTCAATATTGAAGAATATTCTTCAATATTGAGCAATATTCTTCAATATCGAAGATTATTTTTGATTATTATTCATAACTTATTACTATTCCTCACAACTATATTTAGATACTATTTAATAATATTGATTGCAATATTAACTTATAATAATATTATTTATTTATTATTAATGTTTTTCACAACTGTTATTTACTAGTGATTACTTTTTATATTTTACAAATGATATCTTCTTGTTCGGAATTCATAACCTACCAAAGCTCTTCAATGATTGATATTCAATTTTCACACAACCTTACTTTGATTGAAAAGCACGTTTATATAAAATATGTACATGCGTACATGTCACCTGTGACTTTTTTAGAGACAAAACACATGAGGTTCTTATAAACAAATAAACAAAAAAGAACCTTCAATTCAAGTATGTTTATTGACACAATAATAAATACATCTCAAAGGGATACAGTACTTTAGGGTATTTATACTCTACTTGCAGAACCTCAAACGGCCCTACAAATACACAATACAAGAATCATGTTTAATATAGTAAGCACACCATATAAATGTTAGACTCTTTGGGAAAATTTCTTGTAGCTCCGAGCTATACTGTCTATCATAATGATATCACACAAACACAATTTTAAGTGCTACACTTATTATTGAAGTTTCTATACTTATTCATAAGTTGACACTACAAACAACCTTATGTATTAAACTTCAACTATGTTATTGGAGACAACTGAACTAAATCATATTATAAACTCACGACTACCTTAGGGTATTTCTACCCATTCAAGCTCCAAAACTTCACATACTAAAAATACAACATTCAAATTTCACGTTAATATAGTACTATCTAGGTATATTATTGTACATCCACCCCAACAAATTTTAACACATTAACGCTCAAACATAATATTCTCACTATACTTTCTTCCATGATTAATATTAAAACTATCTTGGCCATGTCCCTCACATTCAGTGACATACGGGATTTCCTCACACAGTAACTATTGTGCAAGTCAAACATTTTACAAACGTCAAAGGTATTATTCATATATATTTTTTTTTAATGGTAACATTTATTTTATTACATATTATTAACTATTTATTTGATAACGATTTACTCAATAATAATAATAAATGCATTATTTATAATGATTTACAATTAATAACTACATCTATACGTACTATATTAAACTTGCATTCATTTCATTACACTATATACAATTCATGCGATTATTTCTTGCCTATCTACAGGCTTATCACTTTGGGGGTTCCCGCTGAACACACCGAAGGGCGAACGCGGCGGCTGCCCGATGTAACTAGGAATCTCTGTCGACCTCATGGGCGCAGTACTGTCCCCGCGGGCTCCATCCATTTTACTTCTTCACCAATGCTGTACCTTGTGCTCCTTCCGTAGTCGGTTCTGGAAGTATTAAAGCAGTAAGGGTGGGCACAAACGGACATGAAGTATCAACCTGACAGCCAAACAACATAACCCTTAAGGGTACTGCTGGAATTACTTTCTAACACGAGGGGGACTTTTCCGGAAGCGAACTGTCCAAGTGTCATTATTGGATAAAGCCACGGTGATACCCTGTGGAAAACTCTGAAAATGGACACTGGCACAGGGGAAAGCAGTGACTAGAGGGGAAAGCAAGAGAAAAACGTCTTCCAGCAATGTAGTCGCTAGCGAAGTAAGGTAACTACCAACCCGAGCACAACTTTAGCCGGAAAAACAAACACAAGTACAAACAGGTGTGTCTGTTGGGGGGGGGGGGGGGAACAGTTACCGTATCTGGGTCAAGGGCACAAGTTATTCCAGGGGGAGGAATCTAGCAACCAATAATTCATTTCAAACTATTCCTATACATTAATATAAACAAACAAAACATTAACTATTTATATCACCACTATGTATATAATATCAAATCAATATATAAATAAAACCATATTTCAAATATAAGAAACAGGTCCTAAGGCGCAACTGCAACATGCTTGCGTCCAGAGTGACAAATTATAACGATGCTAACAGCGTCCGATACATTCACCTCCATTGTATGTTGCCCTCCGAAAGCATGTTACACCTCAATAGTTACCCTAACAAACTGCCTTAAGACCCGTAAATTACTTTAGTCTCAGTGTCAATGAGCATCTGCGAGCACCAGTACCCCAACAACTTAAATATCTCGCAATCTGAGGCAAAGTGAAATGGACACCAGCAACGCTACGGATCCCTAATTGTAAAACGTCTCCATAAACCAGCGGCCTGGAACGCCGCATATTAATAACAATATAAATATAATACCTGAATAACATCGCCGCCTTAACTCATCACAGGAAGAACGTTGCCTCCAGACCACCCCATGAACGCAGTCACCTAAGACGGCAGTGGCTATCACAACCTTCCTGGCTACATTGGCCAGACAAAAACGTGTGCATAAACAAGCACCCTGGGAACCAGCACTATCTTCCGGCCTACACCGACCACACAACACGTCGGATAACCACCGCCCTGGGAGGCCACACATGTCTCCATAAACCACCAACCGGGAGCCTCCACATTCTTTCGCCCTACACCGACCACACAAAACTAATGTAAACTTTTACTGCTACGGGTAAACGAAAATCATGCTGCCTACCTGTCACTACTTAATAACTTCATGACAAACTCAAGAAAACAAGTATAAAGCTAAAACGCTAAGTAAAATGACATGCACTGAAGCAATGCATAACTAGCAATATATTGCTGAAGGAACTAATCATAATATGAATCCAAGATCAACTTAACAGGGACAGCCATGAGGCCCGAAGACAGCGTCTAGGACATCCTAGCTGACTAACTTATGCTTCACCTTTAAGTTAACTAAACAAACAAATGTAAAACAAGCACAAACATCCACCTTGACAATGCATAACATTCATTAATAAATTAAGGATATTTATGGAAATTATAAATCAATGAAAACTTAAAGCTACGGGCCGGAGGCCTCTGACACAGCACGTAGCCTAACCTAGCTCACTTTACCTATTAACTTCAAAGCGATAACCATCATGATAAACAAACATAAGTGGAAACAATTAATAAATAAATACACATGCAGCAACACGCTGCATAATTTGCGGGAATAGTTAGGTGATGTAACTAAACGTCAATGCAGGGCCAGTAATCTTAAAGCGAGGGGCAGGGGGGGGGGGGTGGAGGGGGGGGGGCCTACTCCAAGCCTATCACAGCCTACCTGAGTTAATGGATAACTTATAGTTAAACAATCAAAAAAACAAGTATCGTAAATCACGTGCAGCTTGACCCAAATCAATTTCAGTAATAAATTAACGTACATTAATGCTACACAATACAAATATATTCTTAAAAGTCAAACCCATCAGGCTTGTAACTCACGAACTAGCACAACCTAGGTTACTTAATACATAACTCAATACAAGATCCAACAGTTTTCATATTTTAGTAACACATGCACGGGGCCAATGCATCATTTGTAATAAATTTAACAGAAACAATTCGTAGTTGCAAGCCCAAGCAAGGTAACACCAAGAGCCTTGGACCCGTGATGCGGGTCCAAGATACATAAATTGCGGTTAATTAATTTGTCAGCCGTAACACATTGTAAGTGAAAGACAATAATATAACATTTTATATAGCCACCGTTTAGAGTACGGTCAGTCAATTACAGTCAATGATCTAACAATAGATTCACGTCTGCTTTACATTTATTTCTATAACAAATTTATCTTCATTTCGCTAACCTTTCCCATATATTACAAACTTATTATTTTGCCATTCTAGGCAATAAAATATCATTTATATACACAAAAAGGTACATTGGGTTGGTTACAATACATAGCATGCTATTTACACTTGTAACGCCATTAGTACGCGCAGCCTTTCGGCCAGCTCCTTAAGTAACATTAATTTTAAGTAAATCAATTCAAGCGCAATTATAATGATTTTGCCAATGTATCAAACAAAATACTCGACATGAGATTACAGACATTAGTAGGTACAGCTATATTAAACAATATTGCTTTATTAAACCTCAAAATTCCATTGACACCTTGATTGGTAATTGATACTAAGATTAATAGGCACCACAGCAAATTTAAACCACATACGACACCAATGATCACAATGGTCAAGTTTTTGCCATTGGGTACATGATTGGGTACCACTAGATACAGTGCACTTTTAAATCAACAATGTGGAAAACTATCAAGATGCATTTAGGTAATTTTTACTTCAATTATTAGGTACTTCATTACGAAAATTACGTTTACGATATTAGGAGATTACAGTAAGAAATATATTAAGAAATTAGGTACTTCTACTTTAATTATGATTCCCTACAACTATCTATTCCTTTATGATTCAACAATTCCCCCACAATATTTCATATTACATCATCATATTACAATATTGCATTACTACATCAACTATATATTTCCCCTTCCTTGACCACACCACATATTTACTGACCTCTGTTAGCACACGCCTTCTAGGCGAGTCCATCCTATTTCTCTATTGTATATATACTGCAATTTATTAGCAATCAACAGTAATACAAATTAAAATCAAACTGCATATCTACTCACAATCAAATTAGATGCTAGACGATTATGCACTATAAACATTTACAACCATATTTAATTCTTTCGTACCTTGTATGGAACACAAACTTGATCCTTCAACAGCTGGAGGTTGTGTCCCTAGAGTAACTACACAGGATGGTACCAACGTCATCCACGTCGAGGGTACTCAAGCGTGTCACCTGCGAAACTATAATGTATTCAGGATTCTGAACATTCATATACGATAAACATTCCTTATCACAATTACTATCTCAAACACACGGCCATGCACTGCTCCAAAAACAACACGGCTTGGGAGGGAGGGGGGTGCCTCATGGGACACGTTTGAAATGGGACATTCACCCAGTTATGAACAAAGCCCCACTCAACCTTCCAGACACTGTGGTGGGGGGGGGGGGGAGAGCTTTTATCAACTAAGCTTAATCTCTTCTCTGGGAGCTGCGAGTGTGTGAGCTGTTCATGTGTATTTCACCATATATACATGAATACCGCGTAGCATTCATATATACACACACCAAACCTTCCACAAGTTATGTTCACTTCAACCCATTTAGTTGATTATATAATCAAGTGTTCCCTCTACTAAGGCTGGGTCTCAGGACGTCTAATGCTCAAAGTACACCACATGATTCATTCAGGATTGATAATATATTTACTACTAGTGGCGATTTCCCTGTTATGGACTAACTAAATTCTTGGAGGAAGATGTGTTGAAATCAACATATCACACTCGCCTGCAGGTCACAGCCTCTTCCATTACTCTGCAGTGTGGCGTTGGTTGCCCTCCACCAATGCGGCTTTCTTCACAAATACACACTTCACCATTGCTCTGTTTCGCCCACCTCCCACCTCCTCTCCACACGCTGATCTGCAGGAAATATAATGCATAATATCCATCCATTTAACCTTGACAACATTTCTTAAGGGCTAAAACCATCTATTTATGATTACTCTAGTCAAAACTACTTACACAATTTTTTCTTCCCTACGAATTCATTTGCTCAAATATCATTGTATAATTCTACCTCTAACAATTTGTATATTACTTTCTGATTTGTCTAAATCACTTTAAATGAGGGAAAAGTAGAATAAATACCCAAACATGTCTTGCACCTCTGACGAGTGCTAATTCTTTTCAATACCATCAAAGCGCACCCATGGCAATACCCTTCCCCACACTCAAAACACCATGTCGGCTATACCTATACTCCGAAGCTAAACACGACATTTACAACTCTTCGGTTTCCTTAACCGCGCATAATCATCCTCCCTCCCCCCAATAACCGTGTATGTTACACTTCTGGCTAGACAACATTAACTGCCCAATAATTACCTACCAGTAGTAATTCCGGTACCTGTATCACCACATAGTGTCGTTTCCCTCGAACATTATGAGGCAGTATGTTCCTAGTACACATTTCTCAATTAACAATATAAAAAAATCCACACCACATACTTCCTCCTACACAATGATAACCAACAGATCGTGCAACAATAGCTGAAGCTCAACCTTAAGTCACTTTTGTGACTTACTGACATGTTTCTTTCTTTCACTTTGCCATACACTACTCGTGGAGCGCACGCTATCCCGCTCACTACACAATTACACAAATATCAACAACATAAGCACAACCTACACACTCCCACGTGTACCGTCGCCACCCACCTACAGTAAACAACACAAATACTGTCACGAGGCTCACATCTCGAGTTTAAATTAATCAGCCATTGGTCGCAAGTCAACCTGAACCTTCACATCACATACACGTATAAATCATATTGTAGAGCTTTATTTTTTTATGAGATCTTTGTCCTACGAAGGTAGCGCTTATTTCATGCTGTATAGTTATTATAAACCAATTCACTTACTAATGAAATGTTACTGACATTATTAACTGTTTAATGTTACTTATCACCTATGTACGTCAAACCACTCTGCTAAATTTACCTGTCTACTGCCTTCGACCAGGACAGGAACGCTACGTATTCTCAAAGGTTCTCCCCCCTCATACGTCAAAAATTATGTAACCAGAACACTTTAAGGTGGGGGTGGGGGGAGAAACAACAGCACTTTACAATTGCATAAGACTACACTCGACCCAGAGCGAGAGCGGCCAAACCCTTTCGACCTACTTATTCCCTACTCTTAATCAGCAAACTTACCGGAAGCAACACCACCATCCTCCTTCCAGACTACATTTTTACAATATTTGATCAACTATTTACACCACTTAATGTTAATTACCGTAACTCATCGATTTAAATATGATAAACAAAACTGATGGGGGTCATGATATGGCTGTAGTAATGACTGGTCAAACTTCCATTGTCTAAAGTACGCTAATCCTAATACAATATTACTATGCCTCTAACTATTTCCATTGTGCCGGATAGGCCCATCATACCTTGGTAACTCAAGTAGCACAACTGGAACATCTGCCAGCACCTTCTGCTCGGCAGGGTATGACTCCAATCATCGGTCCTTCAAGACTGCTGTCAACAAAAATACAATACAATGTTACAAATCAATACACTACGTAAACATTGTTAAATATATTTTAGTACTCATAATGGGTCAGTACTACAAATGTCGCAGTATATATACCCCCCAACAGGGGGTATATACGCCAGCTATAAATAATAGATATTTTTGCCCCTATGTGCGTTTTGACGGTGTACAGAGTGACAGTGTAACCTAGGGCTCTGTCACCAAAGCGACCCCAAAGGGTAACGGGGTACCAGCTCAGAGTAACAAAACGCCCTAACACTAACCTGCACACCTCTACTCGGCTAATTCTAGGGGCAAAATAACGTTCCATTGCGCCTCAATGAGCAGGTGGACTCAATAGCCAATCACGTTTCTCAGTTTCAGTTTACGTCACATTCTCGCAACCTGTACTGTCATTGGTCACCTCAACCTAATTGGATACCTTAGTAGTTAATGAGATTTATTTTTGGAAACTTAAATATATAACTCAAATGTATACCCAAACTATGAGAAACATACATGTACCAAATGGATGAGAATTTCTGGATTTTGATCGAATTTACCTACTTAAAATTATCGGTTACATTAAGGACATGCCCGAAACGCTGCGCGTACTAGTGGCTTTAAAAAGAGTGTAATTACTGTACTATGCTATGTATTCTCACAAACCCAATGTACCTTCTTGTATATAAATAAATACATTTACTGTTTTACATTACACTCACAAATGATGATTTCCGATTAATTATTAAATAAGTATATTTATTAAATCATAACATTAATTATTCAAACTGTATGTACAGTACAGCATAGTACAGTAACGTAGAGTACAGTTCCGTACGCTACGATGCACTACAGTATACTGTACTGTATACATTACAGTACCGTACGATACAGTACACTATACAGATTAATTATTCTTCAATATTGAAGAATATTTAATACTATTCTTCAATATTTCATAATATTCTATACTAATCTTCAATATTCTATAATATTCTTCAATATTTTATCATAAACTTCAATATTTTATATTATTCTTCAATATTCAACAATATTCTTCAATATTGAATAATATTCTTCAATATTTCAGATTATTATTCAATATTGAAGTAAGTAAGTAATTATCAAAAGAAGGCACCAAACCGGGAAGGCTATGTAGCACCATCAAATACGCAAAATAATCAGAGGGCGCTAAATATCACCAAGGATGCCAATACGAGAACAAAAACGCATAACGCGAACGATATCAAAAGTATCCGAGTCACCAAGAATTCTATCGAGGGACAGGTGACCGCGAGGGGCGGTCGGAAAGCAAGACACACGCTCGTCCTGGAAGTCAGGACATTCAAGAAGGACATGCACGACCGTAACAGGGACAATGCAACTAGGACAATAAGGAGCAGGGCGGCGCTCCATCAAGTGACCATGGGTTAAGCGAGTATGGCCAATACGCAACCTCGCTAGAGCTGTTTCCCACCGCCGGTTACGGTGGAAGGAGGACGGCCACGAGGAAACACAACATTTAAGAGTACGTAGCTTGTTACCAGTAACAGACAACCAAGAGGCCTGCCAACGGGTAAGGACTGAGGAATGGATAACCGGGTAAAAGTCGGAATACGCAATGCCTTTACGAGAGATGGGACAAGAGCGGACAGCTTCCTTAGCGGCAGCATCCGCACGCTCATTTAAAGACACGCCAATATGGCTGGGAACCCAACAAAACTCAACCGACTTAAATTTACTGTGAACGAGAAACAGCCAATGCTGGATCTCGACAACTACCGGATGAACTGGATTAAAGCACCCGAGAGCCATGAGGGCACTACGAGAGTCAACCACAAAGGAAGACTGACAACGAGAAAGCAGGAGACGAAGAGCATAGAGAATAGCATAAAGTTCCGCTGTAAAGATGCTAGTCTCCGGAGGCAAGCGACACATATAAGTGCGATCAGGAAAAACAACAGAGTAGCCAACACCGTCCGCTGACTTAGACCCATCGGTGAAGACAGAAACGGAGCGGGAGTGAGAAGAAAAGTGCTCGAGGAAAAGGCGTTTTAGAACTGTAGGAGGGGTAAAAGCTTTAGTGATACGAGTCAAGGATGTACAAAACCGCGGAAGAGGGACCCTCCACGGGGGCAAAGAAGGAACAACACGAGGAGAAACATCAGAAATACGAACGGAAAGAGAATCCTGCAGGCGAGATAACCGGACAGAAAGAGGGAGGTGGTGAAGAGGAACAGGAACCGCAGGAGGGGTAAAAGTTAAAGCACGACAGACGAGAGGAAGGATGTTGCAAGGACCGCGCAAGATAGCGAAGACAGTAGCGATCACGGCGGTCCTGGAGAGACAGGAAGCCAGTGTCAACATACAAGCTAAGGACGGGAGTCGAACGAAACGCACCAGAACTGAGGCGCAACCCAGTATGGTGCAAAGCATCAAGACGGCGAAGAGTAGAAGGAGAAGCAGACGAGTAAGCAGGGCAACCATAATCGAGCTTAGACAGGACGAGAGAGGAATGTAAAGCAAGGAGAGTGCGCCTATCTGCCCCCCAAGAAGTATGGGACAAGACCCGAAGGAGGGTAAGGGACTTAGAGCACTCAACACGGAGGTAAGAGATATGGGGAGACCAAGACAAACGAGTGTCAAGGAATAACCCCAAAAGCTTCGCGGAATCTTTGTATTCAAGGGGATGACCATAAAGTGACAAAGAGGGACGAAGAACAACCCGTTTCCGCGTAAAAGTCATGGCACAAGTCTTAGAAGTAGAGAACTTGAAGCCATGACCTGTGGCCCAAGACGACACGGCATCAATCGCAAGTTGAAGCCGGCGTTGAAGGAGAGGCGAATCATCACCCTGACAACAAAGGGTAAGATCATCGACATAGAGAGCGGAGAAGACACCAGAAGGAAGAGAGGAAAGAAGACCATTGAGGGCAACCAGAAAAATAGTAGTGCTCAGAACACTACCCTGGGGCACACCTTCGTATTGCTGAAAAGAGGGAGAGAGAGCGGTACCAAGGCGCACCCGAAAGGAACGACGAGAGAGGAAGCTGCGGAGAAAGAGAGGGAGATGACCACGAAGGCCAAAAGAATGAAGTTGAGATAGGATATGATAACGCCAAGTGGTGTCGTAAGCCTTTTCTAGGTCAAAAAGGACGGCAACAACGGAGGTCTTCGCAGCAAAAGCAGTACGTATATAGACCTCCAAGTTCACCAGGACATCTGTCGTGCTGCGGCACTTGCGGAAACCAAATTGAGAAGGGGAGAGGTGGTGATGGTGTTCCAGGAACCACATCAGACGAACGTTAACCATACGTTCAAAGAGTTTGCAGACACAACTTGTGAGAGCAATAGGGCGAAAGTCCTTAGGGGAAGTACCCAGAGACCCCGGTTTGCGAACAGGGAGGACAACGGCATCGAGCCAGTCTTCAGGGACTGACGACGACTCCCAGATCCGATTATACAGACTCAGTAAATACTGAGACGTGCTCGGAGGGAGATGGCGAAGCATCTCATAATGAATACCATCGGAGCCCGCCGCCGTAGAACCGCAGAGGGCCAGGGCAGAACGAAGTTCAGAGAGAGAGAAGGGATCATTATAGGGAAGCTGAAGATGAGTGCAGAAATCTAAAGGACGAGACTCAAGGACAGGTTTACGAAGAAGGAAAGATTGGGGAAGATGAAGACCAGAGCTAACAGAAGAAAAGTGGGAACCCAGTTCGGAAGCGACCTGCAACGGGTCCGCCACAAGAGTATCATGGAGGTGAAGGACCGGTGAAACATCGGGAACGAACTTACCCGCTATCTTGCGGATACGCTTCCAGATCTGGGCCAGAGGGGTTTCGGACGTAATTGTCGAGACATAAGATGCCCAACATTCACGTTTAGCCGTACGGATGGCCCTACGGGCCACCGCACTCGCTTTCCGAAAGAAAAGAAAAGAATCGGTCGTCTGCCTACGGCGGTGCTTCTTCCAGGCTGCACGCTTACAGCGGACAGCCCGAGCACAGTCCGCATTCCACCAGGGAACGCACTTCCGTGGACCCCGAGAGGAAGAGCGAGGAATAGAGCGGAGGGCAGCGTCGAAGACAGTGTCATGAAAAAGGAGGAGAGCGCGAGAGAGGGGCAGAAGGGAGAGGTCAGAGAGAGTAGCACCGAGGGAAAATAGGGTCCAGTCCGCCTTAGCAAACTGCCACCTAGGGAAAGAGAGGGAAGGGCGAAAAGAGAAAAAGGAAACAAGGATGGGGAAATGATCACTTCCATGGAGGTCATCAAGAACCTGCCATGTGAAATCTAAGTAAAGAGAAGAAGAGCAGAGAGAAAGATCAAGACAAGAAAGGGTACGAGTTCGAGAGTCCAAATGAGTGGGCTCACCAGAATTCAGAAGAGACAGGGAAGAAGAGAGGAGAAACGGCTCAAGGAGGCGACCCCGGGTATTCGTCAGAACGTCACCCCAAAGAGAATGACGACAATTGAAGTCACCCAGCAGGAGCACAGGCTCCGGCAAGGAGTCTAGGAGGTGTTTCAAATCAGGAAGAGAGAGCGGGACACTCGGGGGGAGATAAATGGAACAAACTGTGTACCATTTCCCCACAAAGATACGAGCAGCAGAACAATGGAGAGGCGAAGGAAAAAGTAAAGGAACAAAGGGAACATCAGCCCGAATCAAGAGAGCAGAAGAATTAGAAGCCCCAGCAATGGCTGGGGGGGGGGGGGAGAGAAAGGAATAGCCACGAAAACGACCAGGACGAGCACCAAGCATCGGCTCCTGGAGACAGACACAAAGGGGCGAAAACCGCGAAACCAGAAGTTGGAGTTCGAGGAAATTGGCGTAATAACCTCGAACGTTCCATTGAAGAATGGACAACGACGAGAAGAGAAAGGACAAAAACAGAGAACAAGGAAGAAACAAAGGCGAAAGACCAACAGAGCACGTTAAAGAATATCAGGGTCGGGATCAGGGTCAGCAAAGTCAGGGTTAGGGGGCATGGGTAAACTGAGCAAAGACGGAGGGAAGGAAACGGGAGAACAGATCAGAGGTGGGCGGGCAGGGTCCGGAGGAGGAGGAGGAGGAGACAACGGAGAGGAGCAGTCAAGGACAGCAGCAGGAAGAGGGGGAGTAGAAAGAGAGGAGCGCACCCCAGCAAGAGCAGCAACCGAAAGGGAAGCAGGGGCCAAAGAAACCTCCATAGCGGGAACAGGGGGCGCAAGCACTGAAACGGGAGTGGAAGGAGCAACAGAGCCACAAGGAGGAGCTGAGGAAGAAAGCGAAGCCTTCTTACCCGCCGGGGAAGAGGAAGGAGAGGAGCCAGGCTTACGCTTCTGACTTAAAGAGACCGGTGTCCCAGCAACTACGTACCGGGCAACGGATTCCAGTGTCTCAACAGGAGAAGCCGAACGAGAGCACACACGACGGCCGTTAGGAGAGCGATGGACATCCGCCCGCACCGACAGGCGGCGGGGAGAGCCGATAGATGGAGGAAGAGAATGGGAAGGAGGATCGGAGGGGGACGAGGAAGGAGACACAGAAGACACGACAGACCGGGTAGAAGGAAGGGGAACCCCAGACAGAGGACCAGGAGGAGGATCCTTCGGGAGAGAACCCAAAGGGACAGAGGAGGGGGCAGTGGGCGCATCAGGGTCCAAGGCCTGGAAACGGTTGTGAGTCTGAGGAAGGCGGGAAGGACGAGGAGAGGAAGAGCGCAACACGCGAGCATAAGAGATATTAGCATAAGGCGGGAGCCGGCGAACCTGGCGCCTCGCCTCAGGAAAAGATAAACGCTCCCGGTGCTTCAAGTTGAGGACGGCTGCCTCAAGCTTGTAATGGACACACGCACGGGAGAAGGTAGGATGGGCCTCACCGCAGTTGAGGCAACGAGCCTGGGGAGAAGCGCACTCCGACTTAGAGTGACCTTCGCCACCACACAAAGGACAGAGAGAGACAGTCCCGGAGCAGCGGAGGGCACCATGCCCAAACCTCCAGCACTTGTTGCAGAGCCGAGGAGAAGGAATGTACTCCTGGACAGAGCACCTGGCACCAGCAAGAATGACAGAGGGTGGAAGGGTCCTACCATCAAAGGTAATCTTCACAACCCGGAGGGGTTGACGGCGACTACCACGAGGGGGACGAGTAAACGTGTCCACCTGGAGAATAGAATGGCCCTGGGCAGCGAGGATATGTCGAATATCGTCGTGGCAGTCGCGTAGGTCCCGAACACCGGTCGCAACATGGGGCGGGAGCAAAATAGTGCCAACACTGGCATTCAACTGAACGTTCTTCGAGACCCGAACGGGGGTCTCGCCAAGGCAGGATAAGGCAGCCAAGCGGGAAGCAGCATCCTGAGAAGGAGCAGCAACGACACGCGTACCGAGACGAGTGGGGTTAAAAGTAATGGAGGCATCCACGGAATCAATGAGATGTCAATGAAGGGAGAAATCGTCAGGAGGCGCAGAATCAAGAGGGAGGAGATCAAAATATTTGGCCCACGAAGCGGGACCAAACAAGGCTTGATAGGTAGCAGAACTGGAAGGAATCGAGCGAGGGCGGCCGTGACGAGAACGGCGGTGAGAACCCCCAGAGAGAGAGGGGTTAAAAGGCGCAGTAGTTACAACTAGAGAAGGAGCCGCGCCAGGGGACGAGGTAGTCACCACTGGGGGCTTGGGGCTCGACCCAACCACAGAGGAGGGAGGGGAGCCAGGGGAAGGAGTCAGAGAGGCCAAAGGAGGAGCAAGGTCGGGGCCCAATGCAGCGGAGGCTACAGAGCCCGGTCTTCCAATACGGACCGACTCGGGGGCTTGGTCGCCCACCCCACGAGCCTGAAAAGGTAAGCCAGAAGCAGCCGAAACAGGGGTTATCATCTTGACGAAATTACGAATTCACTCACGAATGTGCCCCCACACCCACCATGGAGCCACAATTAGAGGCAGGACACCCAACAAGAAGCTATCGCCGATCTTGTCGGGGCCTCCTAGGGGTGCGTCGTGAGTATACGCCCCACAAACGCCACCTTAAGAAACCGACAGTCCGTCGAGATCGGGTTCAGTGACGAAGTGGGGATTGACAATAAAAGGTTCCCCTCGCTCTCGACGTCGGGTACTGCAGTTCTACGGGTGCAAGAGTATGCCTCCTCAAGCACCCGGGCGTCAAAGTAGAAGAAGTCCAAGGGAAGAACCAGAACGAGCAAAAGGTCGGCAGGAAACGGCAAGCAGATAGGAGAAGAGGGGGGAGAAAAACGAAACAGAAGGAAAAGGAAAAGATGCCCAGCAGAATTGGAGAGGACGGCAGCAGGAGCACAAGGCTAGAAAAGGACAGAGGACTGTCCCAAGGAGCATCACACTCCGGCAGCCGCCCACTAAGCCCCCAGACGGCGACAACGAGCTGAGCGGGGAGGGGGAACGGATACAGTAATTGACGGTATTTCTGAGGTTGCAACAAAACCTGCTCAGATTGGGGACTTGTTTATTTTATAATGTTATATAATAATTTAGTATATAAATTATTTATTTTTATTATATATTCATAAAATAGTATAATAAGCAATTATTGGGATTTAATCAAATAGCTAATTAGGATGAATGATAAATTTTTGGATTAGTCCATAGTCCATAACAAAGTATTAAATAATTTGAAGGAATATTCCTTATTTATAATGTTTAATTCAATTACAATTATTAACTACATCTATAGGTAGTAAATGAAAGTTGATTTCATTTAAGGGGGCGATAGTTAGGGTTCATAAAAGTTGTTCTAGTGCAATGAAAATTTATTGACGTGTTACACGTGAAGAGGGCTGCAAGTGGTCCAAGTTTCAGCATCGCAGCCTAAATAGAGAGGGAGAAAAAAAAAATAAACTTTTTTTAACCATTTTTTTACATGTTTTAAAGTTGATATAACAAATACAAATATCAACTGATATTATTTCTATGATACTCAGCTATCACAATACTATATAATAAAGGTTGTCTAGTGGCATTATTATCCCAAACCTATTTAGTGCAATAATACAAATTTTCAAAGTTCACCCAAAAAATTATGCAACAAAATGATGTTTATAAATATATATAAAATCAATAAATGATCTTAGGGGAAATATATAACTTGAGTTTTTAGAGGCACAGACTCTACATATAATGTGCAAGTTCCATGTAAATTGAATAATAAATAAAAAAGTTATTCAACCATATAGTTGCAAATTAGTTACCTGTAAAAAATGAAGGTCAAAGTTCAGCCACCTTTGGCTGAGGTTGATGAACTACCAATTTCAATCAAAATTACCACCCTTGTAAATTGGCATTCCTTCAGTAAGGTGTGTAAGTTCCATGAAGATTGCCTGATAAAAAAAAAAAAAAAAATTATTAAAAAAAAAAAATAAAAAAAAAAAAATAAAAAAAAATAAAAAAAAAGACAGCAGCTTTATATTTACAATTATTTATGATATAGTATCAAGATATAAAACATAATACATACTAACCTAATATAATTGGTCTGAAATATGCAACATCTTGCAACATCAAGAGGGAGAACGTCTTGAGTTGCAGGTCTAAGATCTTGAGTGGCAGGTGCCGCAGGTGGTGTGGCAGGTGCCGCAGGTGGTGTGGCATGTGCAGCAGGAGGTGTGGCAGGTGCCACAGAGGTGTGGCAGGTGCCACAGGAGGTGTGGGTGCCTGGGTGTGAGGCGAGGTAGTGTGTTGTGGGGGCGGGAGGCTGCCCTCTCTCTTCACTCAAGGGAACTCTTGTTTTGCCTCAGTGTGGCTTTACGCTCCTTCTTTACTTGGCTAACGCGTAGAGCTCTTGCCTTTAGAGCTTTCTTCTTGTCCGATACTATATCCATTGTGCAGTATATGCAAGAAAATACGATCTGTGCGAGCGCGTCAGGCATGCGACCGCCGGCACAGACACTGAGAGGGTGACTAAGCCAGAGTAATCGGATTATAGCCCCTCCCTCTCACAGAAGACAGTTGCCAGCGAGTGTGTTTATAATTTGTATATGCATAACAAGATATTCTCCACTCTATTGCGAAATACTAGACGCTTACAACGTATGACGCATCACCCTACGGCGCACCCGAGCCGCGAGGACCAGATTTCGGGCAATTGCGGCTGGAAAATTTGCTCTAATTACGTTATTTATTATCATAACATTAAACGGTTTGCACCACGGTGTTGCCAGAACGTTGTAGTATTTTTATAAATTTTTCGTGTTTGGCCGAATTTTTTCGGCCAAACAATTATAACGCCACCTTAATTACAATTCATGGGAATATCTCTTAGCTATCTCCAGGGTTATCACTTTGGGGGTTCCGCCGGAGCATCCCCAATCCCGAAGCCCCAACGCGGCGGCTGCCCGCTGTAACTAAGTGTGTGTGTCTCGACCTCATGGCTGCAGTAGTCTGCCCTCGGGCTCCATCCCTTTTCCTTGTTCATCAATGGTGTACCTTGTGCGCCTTCCCTAGTCGGTCCTGGAAGTATCAAGGCAGTAAGGCTGGGCAGAAACGGCCACGCAGTATGAACGTCACAGGCAAGGAACCTACTCCTTAAGGGAACTCCTGGAATTACTTTAAGAGGAGGGAGACATTTCCCGAAGCGAACTGGCCAAGTCTCATTAATGGATAAACCCACGGTGATACCCTGCAGAAACTTGGAAAACTAACACTGCCACAGGGAATACGACTGACTACAGGGGAAAGGAACAGAAAAAGATATTCTAGGAAACTAGTCTGTACGAAGTAAGGTAACTACCCAACCGAGCAGAACTTTTGCGGGAAAACCCAGACAAGTAAGAAAAGGTTGGGGAAACCAGTTACCGTTTCTGGGTCAAGGGCACAAGTTAATCCAGGGAGAGGGATCTAGCAACTAATAATTCATTTCATAATAATCAAATACAATAATATATAAATAGAACAGGCCAACATATTCAATATTTATATGACCACTATGTTTATAATATCAATTCAATATATATATAAAACCATAAATCAATTATAAGACACAGGTCTTAAGGCATAACTGCAACATGCTTGCGTCCAGAGTTAAAAGAATTATAAGGATGGTAACCCAGTCCGTTACAGTCATCTCCATTGTATGTTGGCATCCGAAAGCATGGTAACAGCTGAATAGTTAGCCTAAGAAACTGCCTTAAGAGGCGTAAATGAGTTTAGTCTGAGTGTCAATGAGCATTCTGGGAGCAGCAGTACCCCAAGAACCTCAAGATCTGGGGATCTGAGGATAACAGAAATGGACACCACGAAGGCTAGGGATCCGTAAATGTTATATATTTATTTTCATTATTATACTACAATAACATAAATAAGGACGAAATTAGTAAACCAACTCTAAAACTCATAATAAATTAATACGGACCAGATGGAAAAAACAATATCATGACAGTACTATAAATTAGTATACCAACCAATGAATATATACATACACGCACACACATCCACAAGCAATAAATACTACCTTACAAATATCACGAACTTTTCACTAAGAAACTGTAAAAGACAGATAAGCACTAGAAGGATAGGGAAAAGCACAAAATACTCATGCCAAACTACTACCTCGCAGGACCATTAGCCCGCTAACAGGGCGGGCCCGCCCAGCTAAGGGCTCCACAGGGGTCCCGGCTAAGGGCGTAACGGACTGCCCAAGCTAATGGGCCTAGTACGGGGCAGACCGAGGGCATGGCGAAAAATGCCAGAGAAAACGATAACAAGTCAAACACAGGGAGGGTACAAGTAACGCGACTAAAACACGGACCTAATAATAAAATTTTTTAATTAGTACTATGATACAGTAGGAACTGTATAAATACATAAATAACTAAATGTCCCACACTGGGGAGGACGAAGTAAGCAGGCAAACCCTAACCTTAACAAACAATAACGTAGCATGCACAACACGAACACTAGTGGTCAACAAGGGCAAAATAAGGGCTTAAACTACACTTGCAAAATGTAAACTGTAAAATCCTGCATCTGAACATCACCTGGAACACCTCCAGCTGGACATTGCCAACTGGTGCATCAACATCTGCAAAACATACATAAATACTGGCAACTGCCCACCACGGAAAACTTCGGTTATAAGTACAAGTCCAACTGCAAGACAATTACGGACCATATACAACATGGGAGCCAACAAGGGAATGGACACTATCTTCGCCCGCTGCCGAAGATACAAAATTAGCGGCAACGGGCCAAGGGGGAAACTGCAGCAGTAAGGGAACTGCGACTCAAAAACATATTCAAGCAATATTTGGCCCATATTCTAACTCTTTAGAGAAAACAGGATTAATGCATGAGCCTGAAATAAATTACAATCAAATACAATAAACTGAAAGGAGTGCTAATAGGCACAACGTCGGCTGGAACGCTTCTGCTGGAACTTCGGGGGCTGGCGAGTCGGCAGCTGGACCCTTGGGAGCTGGAACGCAGTACGATGGCCATTATCAGTTGGGACCGCTTCATCAGGAACAACTTCAGCCGTAGCATGGGAGCTGGTCCAACAACCGATGATACGCCACCAGCTGGACCATGTTCCACCTGAACAGCAGCAAGCTGGGACAGCAACAGCTGTATCCACAGCAGCTACAACACCGACTGCCGGGAATGTCAGCAGCCGGAACACCAACAGCTGCAGCAGCTGGACACCAAAATTGAGCAACAACGTAGGAAGAGTGCCGGCTCCGACGCTAGGGCAGACATCTGGACCACCTGCAACAGACAAAACCGAGCATCGGCCGCTAGAAGACAGTGACACGTCGCAGGAACAACATCGCCCGGACATCAACCCCTGAACGAAGGCACCTAAGACGTCGGTGGGTGTGAAAACCTTCCCACATACACCGGGCAGAAAAAATGTCTGGATAAACAAGCGAGCCTGCAGATTCTTTCGGGCTATGTCGGAAAATCCGACACCATTTAATATCATACAGACAGATAATAATTGCTGCTGTATTACCAACAAGTTACCCATAGAAAACGTAACTTGTAGTGGAATTACCGTCTATAGAAAACGGGATATCACCACATACTATTATATTCTCCACCTATTATGGTGGGAATTATTCTTAAATACCTTACTCTTTGGACTTTACCATTATAAAACCATCTTATATAAATTAACTTAATTATCAATATTAAAGTAGAGTAAATGTGACCCTTCTGTCACTTTCTGAAATCTGGACAATGTAAGCCAGGCGTCAGGGAGGAAGGAGGGCACCCATTGTTGAGACTAGACCAGAGGCTCACACGGCAGCAAATTCGCCTCCTGTTAATTTTACTTTGACGTAGTGTTATAGAAACCAAAGGTGTACCATCTCCAACACGCTGTCATCAAGTTAACTGTTCTTTCCGAAACTCATTAGTGGCCATTAATGTCATTGGGTAGGGTTAGCTGGTTAGAGCACGAGATAGCCTCAAACTAAAGGTAATTAAGCTAGGTCTTCATTGTTCCATGTACAGTTTTCTTTGAAATACTTGTCATATATAGGATTCTGGCTTTACAGCTAGCGCCCTTTTGACAGGTCAAGACGAGGAACAGTAAGACTTTCTGCACCAGTTACTGGGTGATGGAATCTACCTCAAAGAGGATAATTTGGTGTCTACACCCTAGTTATACCTGGTGGACTAACCTGCTGTACTATAAGATAAGGAACCTTTTCAATGTATGTAGTTAATACTGTAGTTTGATTGGCTGCATATATAAATTAATTTAATATAAACACCCCTAATGTGTAGAGGATCGATTTGTGACATTATGAGATTATTGCAGAAACACAGTCCACTAATCATTATACAAATTGCTATCGAAGTATATAAATTAACGTCAATATAAATTCATATAAATTCAATAAATATAAATCTCACAGGTCGGTTCCCACAGCCTACACCGGGCATACAAAACAACTGGAAACGTTTACTGGTACTGGTAAACGAAACTGGCACTGTCTACCTGTCAGTACTTAATGACAAATTCAAGAAAACAAGTATAAAGCTAAAACGGTAACTAAAATGACATGCACTTAAGCAATGCATAACTAGCAATAAATTGCTGAAGGAACTAATCATAATACGAGTCCAAGATAAACTTAAAGGGAGAGGCGTGAAGCCCGAAGACAGCGTCTACTACATCCTAGCCGACTTTAGGTGAAGCAGAAGTTAAACAAACATTGAGAAACCAGTAAAGTAAAAACATGCAGCAAGAGACATGTAAAATGCTGGAAATTTCCAGACGAAACTAAACGTAAATGCAGGGGCCAGAATAAACTTGAGGCAAGGGCCCGATCCCTCCAACTATCCATCCTACCTGACTTTTTAAGTTATTATGTAAGCAAACCAGAAGTTAAACAAACAAATGTAAAACCAGCAAACAAACATGCAGCTTGACACTCCATCAAATTCATTAATAAATTAAGCAAAATTATGGAAAATACAACTCCATGAAAACTTAAACCTAGAGGCCGGAGGCCTGTGACACAGCAGCTAGCCTAATCTACCAGACTTTACCTAATAACTTAAAACCGATAAGCAAAATGACATTTTTGTTTATAAACAACTAATAAACACACAGGCAGCAAGACGCTGCATAATTTGCGGGAATAGTTACCTCATGTAACTAAACGTAAATGCAGGGCCAGTAAACTTAAAGCAAGAGACAAGGGGGGGGGGCCTACTCCGCGCCTATCACACCCTAGCCGAGTTACTTGATAACTTAATGGCAAACAATACTTAAACAATCACAATTGCAAAACAAGTAAGAGTAAATAACGTGCACCTTGACCCGCATAAATTGCAGTAATACATTGAGGTAAATTAATGGTACGCAATACAAACAATCTTAAAGTCAAAGGCATGAGGCTTGCAACTCAGGAAATACCACAACCTTGGTTACTTAATAAATAACTCAATACAATAACCCAGAGTTTTTGTCAGTTAATAAAACATGCACGGGGCAAGGCATAAATTGTATTAATAACATGCAGAGAGAAGCAAGTAATAATTATCAAAAGCCACCAAACCGGGAAGGCTATGTAGCACCATCAAATGCGCAAAATAATCAGAGGGCGCTAAATATCACCAACGATCCCAATACGAGAACAAACACGCATAAGGCGAACGATATCAAAACTATCACAGTCACCAAGAATTCTATCGAGGGACAGGTGACCGCGAGGGACGGTCGGAAAGCAAGACGCACGCTCGTCCTGGAAGTCAGGACATTCAAGAAGGACATGCCCGACCGTAAGAGGGACAATGCAACTACGACAATAACGAGCACGGCGGCGCTCCATCAAGTGACCATAGGTTAAGCTAGTATGGCCAATACAAAACCTCGCAACAGCTCTTTCCCATCGCAACTTACGGTGGTAGGAGGACCGCCACGACCAAACAACATTTAACACTACGTACTTTATTAACACTAACAGACGATTAGCAACCCGGCCAACGGGTAAGGACGGAGGAATGGATAACCCAGTAAAAGTCGGAATATCGAATACCTTGACGACAGATGAGACAAGAGCGGACAGCTTCCTTGGCGGAACCATCCGCACGCTCATTTCAAGACACCAATATAGCTGGGAACCAAACAAAACTCAACCGACTTCAATTTACTGTGAACGAGAAACACCAAATGCTGGATCTCGACAACAACTGGATGAGCCGGATTAAAGGACACGAGAGCCATCACGGCACTACGAGAGTCAACAACAACTACAAAGGAAGACTGACAACGAGAAACCACGAGACGAAAAGCACACACAATACCATACAGCTCTGCTGTAAAGATGATAGTCTCCGGAGGTAAACGACACATAAGTGCGATCAGGAAAAACAACATTACCAAACACCATCCAAAGACTTACACCCATCGGTGAAGACAGACACTGAGGGGGAGTGAGAAGAAAAGTGCTCAAGGAAAACACGTTTTAGAACCGTAGGAAGGGTAAAACCTTTAGTGATGGTGGTCAAGGATGCACAAAACCCTGGAAGAGGCACTCTCCACGGGGGCAAAGAAGGAATACCAGGAGAAACATTACAAATACGAACGGAAAGAATCCTGTACGCGATATAACCGGACATAAAAAGGCAGGTGGTGAAGAGCAACACCAACCGCACGAGGGCTCAAACTTAAAGCACCACAGAGGCGAGAGGAACGATGTTGTAACGATCAAACAACATAGCGAACACAGTAGCCATCACGCCGGTCCTGGAGACACGAAGCCAGTCTCAACATACAACCTAACGACGGGTGTCGAACGAAAGCCACCACAACTGAGGCGCAACCCAGTATGGTGCAAACCAAGACGGCGAAGAATAAGTAGCCCAACCATAATCGAGCTTACACAGGACAACAGAAAGGAGCAAGGAGTGCACGCCTATCTGCCCAAAAAAAACTATGGGACAACACCCCAAAGAAGGGTAAGGCCCTTAGAGCACTCAACACGGAGGTAAGAGATAAGGGGAGACCAACACAAACGAGTGTCAAGCAATAACCCCAAAAGATTCCCAGATTCTTTGTACTCAAGGGGATGACCAAAAAGTGACAGAGGGACGAACAACGACCCGTTTCAGCGTAAAAGTCATGGCACAACTCTTACAAGTAGACAACTTCAAGCCATGATCGGTGGCCCAACACCACACGGCATCAATTGCAACTTGAAGCCGGCGCTGAACGAGAGCCGATTCATCACCCTCACAGCAAAGGCTAAGATCATCGACAGAGAGCGGAGAAGACACCCGAACGAACACACCAAAGAAGACCATTGAGGGCAACCACAACAAGAGTAGTGCTCAGAACCATGCCCTGGGGCACACCTTCGTATTGCTGAAAAGAGGCATAGAGCGCGGTACCAAGGCGCATCCGAAAGGAATGACGAGACAGGAAGCTAGGAAGAAAGAGGGAGATTACCACGAAGGCCAAAAGAAAGAAGCTGGGACAGATTATGATATCGCAAAGTGGTGTCGTAGGCCTTTTCCACGTCAAAAAGGACCCCAACAACTGAGGTCTTCGCAGCAAAAGCAGTACGAATATAGACCTCAAAGTTCACCAGGACATCTCTCGTGCTGCGGCACTTGCGGAAACAAATTTCAGAAGGGAAGAGCAGCTGATGGTGTTCCACGAACCACATCAGACGAACATGAACCATACGTTCAAACAATTTGCAGACAACTTGTGACAGCAATAGGGCCAAAGTCCTTAGGGGAAGTACCCACACACCCTGGTTTCCAAACAGGGAGGACAACGCCATCGAGCCAGTCCTCAGGGACTGACGACGACTCCCAGATCCCATTACACATACTTACTAAATACCGAGACGTGCACGGAGGGAGATGCCGAAGCATCTCAATGAATACCATTGCAGCCCGCCGCCGTAGAACCGCAGAGGGCCACGCCACAACGAAGTTCAGAGAACGGATCATTATAGGGAAGCTGAAGACGAGTGCAGAAATCTAAAGGACGAGACTCAAGGACAGGTTTACGAAGAACGAAAGATTGGGGGAAGATGAACACCACAGCTAACACAAGAAAAGGCTGAACCAAATTCAGAAGCGACCTGCAACGGGTCCGCCACAACAGTACCACCGAGGTGAAGGACCGGTGAAACATCAGGAACGAACTTGCCCGCTAGCTTCCGGATACGCTTCCAGATCTGGGGCACAGGAGTTTCCGATGTATTTGTTCAGACACAAGATGCCCAACATTCACGTTTAGCTGTACGGATGGCCCTACGGGCCACCGCGCACTCTTTCAGAAACTAAAGATTCGCCCGTCTGCCGACAGCGGTGCCTCTTCCAGGCAGCACGCTTACAGCGGACAGCCCGAGCACAATCTGCATTCCACCAGGGAACGCACTTCCGCGGACTCGCGCAGGAAGAGCGAGGAATAGAGCGGAGGGCAGCGTTGAACACATGAAAAACGAGGAGAGCACGAGGGAGAGGCAGAAGGGACAGGTCAGAGTGCAGCACTGAGGGTAAATGGGTTCAAGTCCACCTTAGCAAAATGCCACCTAGGGAAGGAAAAAGAAGGGAGAAAAGAGAAAAACGAACCAAGGATGGGGAAATGATCACTGCCATGGAGGTCATCAAGAATCTGCCACGTGAAATCTAAGTAAAGACAAGAAGACCACAAACATCAAGACAGGAAAGGGTAAGAGTCCCACAGTCCAAGGCCTCACCAAAATTCAGGAGACAGGGAACAACAGAGGATAAAGGGCTCAACAAGGCGACCTCGGGTATTCGTCATATCACCCCCCAAAACACATTGACGAAAATTTAAATCACCAAGCAGGAGCACACGCTCCGGCAAGGAGTCCAGGTGGCGTTTCAAATCAGGAACAGAAAGCGACACTGGGGGGAGAGAAATGGAACAAACTGTACCATTTCCCAAAAAATGGTACAAGCTGCACAACAATGGAGACGCGAAAGAACAAATAACCGGACAAAGGGAACATCAGCGCGAATCAAGACAGCACATGAATTACCAGCCTGCAACCGGTCCCCACAACAGTACCACGGGAGGAGGAACGAATAGCAACGAAAACGACCAGACCAGGACGAGCACCAAGCATCAGCTCCTGGAGACAGACACAAAGGGGCCAAAACCCCGAAATTATAACCGACTTCGAGGAAATTGCCCTAAAAACATAGAAGAACGTTCAATTCAAGAATATACTTGGACGAAACGAGAAAAGACAACAGAACAAGGAACAAACAAAGGCGAAAGAGCAACACAGCACGTTAAAGAATATCAGGGTCGGGATCAGGGGCTATGGGTAAACTGAGGAAAGACGGAGGGAAGGAAGCGGGAGAACAGACTCGAGGTGGCCGGCCGGGGTCCGGAGGAGGAACACGAGGAAGAGGGGGGGGGGGGGGGGGTAGATAGAGGGGAGCGCACCTCAGCAAGAACAGCAACCGAGAGGGAAGCGGGGCCCAAAGAAACCTCAATAGCAGGAACAGGGAGCGCAACCACTGAAATGGGAGGTGAAGGAGCAATACAGCAAAAAGTAGGGGCCAACGAAGAAAGCGAAGCCTTCTTAACCGCCGGGGAGGAGGGAGGAGAGGAGCCAGGCTTACGCTTCTTACTTAAAGACACAGGTGTCCCACCAACTACGTACTGGGAAACGGATTCCAGCGTCTCAACAGAAGCTGAACGAGAGCACACATGACGGCCGTTACGAGAGCGATGGACATCAGCCTCCACAAACAGGCGGCGGGGAGACTCAATACATGGAGAAGGATGAGAAGGAGGATCGGAGGGAGACGAGGAAGAAGACACAGGAGACATGTCACACCGAGTAGAAAGAAGGAACCCCACAAGACAACCAGGAGGGGGCACCCTTTGGGACAGAACCCAAAGGAACAGAGGGGGCAGTGGGCGTATCAGGGTCCAAGGCCTGGAAACGGTTGAGTCTGATGAAGGTGGGAAGGACGAGGACAGGAAGAGCGCAACATTGCTTATAGATTTTTCTATATAGTGAGAAAAACTATTTTAAAGTCAACACTTTTACACAACTTTATGATTCACAGGTTAAGGCTCTTCACTTAAATGAAAGTCCTCGCTATGAGTGCCCCGATATGCCTGTAGTAGTTGTCAAACTGCAACTTATTTCAGGACCTCAATGTCAACCTCGTACCATCACCCTCCAACTCCGTTATTCCACAACACCCACACACTTAACTATTGCATGCCGCCAATCTACTCCCTTCATCCATTGTTTGTTTGAAAAATGTAACAAATGCAACCAAATCACGTCCACCACGCCCTATTGTCACGTCAATTTACTTACCTGGACCTCCAGTGGGTGCCGCTTCAATATTCACCACTGCGTTAATCCCGGTACACTTGCCTTACTGGCAACGTTATTAACTACTTGCTTTAACACTTATCTAAGGTATGGTCAAACAGTTCATCGAACTACGTTATGAGGCTTTCGCGCTATTTTATATGCATACTCATCCGCTCTGTTGCTATTGGGAAACGATAAATTGAATAATGTTATTACTTTGTGTTATTGCATCCACTTCTCCCTGCAACATGCGACACTGACATGTAATTTAAACTAAATTAACCTCATCGTTGATAAATTGGAATTTATTATATCCAAAACTACCACCAACACTAACGATTTTATTTCAACTTCATTAATAAATCTTTCACAACGTGAACAGTAATTCTTGCCAAACTAGCTTCCTGTCAAATTCCACAATTAACTTAACTACTCTGGCGCCTCACCGTGACATTGAAAGAGCCACAAAACAAACACTCACCTTTACACTGTAGTCAAGTGGCAAAACCTACAACCTATCCCCACGAAAATTCTACAACAATACTCACACTTACTGGCAAGTGTTCATTATTCGTGAAGTTGAAGCGTCTCACTGTTCAACTTCAAGACAGCCCAGGGGTCCTGGCAAGCAGTCCGGTATTACCTGTAAGAACCCAACAGTTAACCTGAGGCTACAATATAAATTATTCAATCATGCCTATACCAGACCTTTAATTGCAACCTGCACCTACTGAAAGTTAATTTGATGTAGCTGCTCATTTCAAATGCATATTTTAAAGCCTCACATACAACCTGGATAGTAAACAGCTTTTGCAGCTGTTACTTGTGCGTTTACACCCTCTGACCAGCCTAATACTATTAATAAATATGTAGTGAGACTGAAGCTATGTGGTCGTCCAGTTTTAAATTTAAGACACTAAAAAAAAAACCTGAACACGATTTAACGGCTTGGTGCGGTATCCTAATAAAATATTAACATACCTCTTTAACGTGGTATTCAATAACATCTTTTAACTCATATCTGCTAACTCAAGTAGCAGATCTAGCCAAACCTCGACATCTGCAACCACCTTCTGCTCGGCATCGTCCAAGACTTGTTTCATCGGTCCACCACTGGTCCCATCACAACGGTAGTCTCCTCCACATTCCTACATCACCAGTAGGCTCCTTTCAAGCGATGCCTCTTCTTCCAACCATTACCTCATTCACTTAATAGCCCTGAAAATAATAACAGTACAATTAAATACATATTTATACATTTCTTTAGTACTGATTAGGGATCAGGACTAAAATTAACTGCCTATATATATATATCCCCCAAGAGGGTATATACGGCAGCTGTAAAATATAGATTTTTGACCCTATGTATTGGCTTTTTGCGGGTGTACAATATGAGTGTAAGCTAGGGGATCTGTCAGCCCTAGCGACCCCAAAGGGTAACGGGGTACCAGCTCAGAGTAACATCACGCCCTAACACTAACTTGTACACCACAACTATGCCAATACTGGGGTCAAAATAACGTTCCGTCGAGCCTCACCCACCAAGTCGACTCAACAGCCAATCACGTTTCGATTTTCCAATTGACGTCACTTCTCGCAACCTCTACTCTCATTGGTCGGCTCCACCTAATTGGATAATCTAGTAATTCATGACAATTATGTATGAAAACTAAAGTATATATACCCAATGTCTGAGAAACATACATATACCATATGTATGAGAAACAATGACTTTACACTCACAAATTATTACTTTTGATTACTTAATAATAAGTATTATTAAAATGAATAAATAATAGGATTACTTATTCAAGCTGTAAGTACAGTACACTATAGTACAGTACCGTACAGGGCATTCCACTACACTACTGTTGCCTACACAAAACTACACTACCGTACAATACAGTATGGTAATGTACAATATCGTACACAATAAAACAGTATAATGCAGCGCAATACAGTATAATACATTACGGTACAGTCCACTACAATGCACTACACAGCAGTACAGTACACTATAGGACACCAAAGTACACTACCGTACACTCACAGTTCCTTACTTGCCTTTCAAATGTACCAACGGCATCACCATTACAATTGTTTTCTACTTAAATAACTGTTTCTTCAATGTATCAATGGGGAGAGAACAGATTGGTGCAATGGCGGTCTATGGCAACTGACGCTAGTATCACTAACCACCATTAGTATTGCATTAGTACCTTTACAACCCTTCATTTTCCTCTATAAACCACACCAATGTATATTTATATACGTCATTTAAGCCATACATGCACACTGCAACTAGTGATAACGATTATTTAACATGCAATCAATTAGTGTTTTTACACATTTATGCAAAGTCATCACTCATTTGGATTTATAAAGATCTTGTGCGTTAGACTTTTCATCATTTGAACTCTTCTCATTCGTTTTTAGAGAATGGCGCTATATTATGCTTTGTTCAGCTAAGCTAAGCAAGCAACGCTAGACTGCACTAGCACACGGTAAGATAGGTAAGGTTAGATAGAGTACCGTCAAATATAGGGTACAATACAGGGTACAGTGCACGCTACAATACAGAACATTATAGTACACTACCCTACAGTACCGTTCACTACAGTCTAGTACAATACAGTATAGGACAGTGCAGTACAGGGTGCAGTACATTACACAACAGTATAGTACAGCATAGTGCAGACCAGTACAGTACAATACATTAAAGTGAAGTACAATGCATTGTACATACAAGTACCGTGGAAGAATTTTCTACTGCAAATTCCCCCAAACAAATCCGACTACAAATTCCCCTAAAAATAATATTAGAAATTACCCGAGAAATCACCATACAAAATTCCTACTAGGATTCCCCTAAAAAATCTACTAAAAAATCACCTATAAATGTTACTACAATTCCTACTATAAATCCTACAAGCAATCCTACTACGAAACCCCTACAAATTCAACTAAAAATCATCAACAAATTATACTGGGAATCCTCCTATAAATCCTACTACAAATCTCTATAAATCATACTAGCAATCCTACTACAATTCATACTAGACAAACTATTACGAATCTCACTAAAAATCCAACTACGATTCCCCTAAACATTCTACTAGAAATTACCGACAATACTGACAATTCCTACTATTTTCTTCAATATTTCATATTATTCTTCACTCAATATAAATGCAAATGTTCATTTGTGCATAACCGCTATTCAACCTAACTTGTTTACCGATTGCCTTGATTTTTGACACAACGTTGCCTTCCAATAGACGCGTCTTTTTTATATACCTACTATACAGATGGCACACCTGTGACAGGTAAAACTATGCTTTCCTTCAAAACACCACCATCTCTTCCATGTCAAAGCAACACACATGTTATACTAAATATGTTAAAATTACATTTCAATGTTTCTGATTGCAATGCTAATTTGATTTTTCATACATTCTGATTTATATCCATTTGGATTTCATTATTTGGTGTCATTTCCCTTGGAATTGAGCTGTGTTGTTTACCATCCCGATCATTTCATGAATATATTTGTTTTTCCATATTTTCATGACTTTTTCACTGAAATTCTTATATTTCACTGATGGAAACATCACATCACTTCATGTTCCCAATTTTCTCATGGGAACATGACACCATTTGGGAACGCATAGGACGAGGGCGTGGGGAATGGTTGGGAGGCCCAGGAGACGGTGAGGGGGAATGGTGGGGGGAAGATTGGGGGACAAGGAACGTTGTTGTGGCTCACCAACGCATTGCCAGGTACTGTTAGTATTCAATAACATTTATTATTCAAAATTGCCCAATACTATTCAATAATATTAAATATGGATCAATATTATTAATAAATATTGATTATTATTCAATATTCTACATTTTTGCCTTAAATTTGGTCTATATTTTATTCAATATCATTTAATGATGTACAATAATGAATATTTTTGCTAGGGGATTTCTACGTTACCTGAACCTAACTTCTGCCACTTTGCTTCGGTTCTCTGTTCTCTTCACATAGCAAAATACGCAGAATTCCACAACGTGCAACACGCTTGGTGCTCACATCTCAACTCAAAGTCCACACAACCTCCTCCAGCCGCCGACCCAAAGCTACACATGCCCCACTAGGTCCAGGAACAGTCACGAGGTACAGTCCAGCCAGGACCATCTTCCCAATGTCAGGTCAGGACTATATGCAATCGATTTTTCACTTGCATATAGTCATGGCGACCATTCAGGACTGTTACCATTTGTGTTCCTCACCTGTGCCCCAAAGACTGACACTATTTGATAAATTCATATGCCCAACATTACCATCAGAGTGCCGGCACGGAAGTGGTTCAAATAGCTTCGGCTATCACTGCCTTATGTACGGTCGTGATGGTCAAGTGCATTAAGGCATCCTGTACATACCAGTTGCGTTCCTCCTGGCAGTATGGGCTTTGACTCAACTTCTCGGGTGCGAGTTTTCAGATATATATACACACACACGTATACAGCTAGGATCATTACCTATATCTACAATAATTATCCTAACTATGTACCTATAATAAATACCTTACATATCTTAGGATATGTAGCATATGCTAATAAAGGATAATTATTTTATATATATATATCTACGATATTTATTCTAGATTATCAATATATAATGTAATCTGGATATGTATATCTGATAACCTAGATGCATCCAAAATAGATATACATCTAGATTATATATATCTATTATTTTATTTTAAATAAATATGTATTGTACAAAATATGTACTGAACCATGTCACGAGATTTAACTACAAATCAAGCCCTACAGTCCATGTACATATACAAAACATAAAACTACGTATTACAATCTCGGTCGTAACTCCAAGTAACAAACCATACACTTATTACTGTGCACACAACTGTTGAACATTACTAAAGGTTATTAACAATACTATGTTTGCGTATATTATTTAATGAGTTCTATTAGTCTCCTGCTTCAGACTTATCAAAACTACATTCAAAATTCCCAACTTGTACATTACAAATCAACTAATACAATAATGAAAATGTCATGCTGGCTTTACAAGACTAATTACCATATTTGTATCCTCACATTCCTTATGTACATTCTTGTATATGCATAAATAAATGCTGACAGTACACTCCTGTAATAATGGCACATATCACTATCTCCTAACTGATAAATATTAAAGGACTACCTTTGACATGCAATTCCACAGTGAGGTCATAGGTCCCTTTACAAATCTATGCATAAGTATCCAATGGTAAAACAAGATATACATTTTAAGGCAAACATATCCATGGACACCCCTTAGTCAACAGACAAGCAATCATCCTTATCTTGATCCTTGGTTTTATCAGAAACCTCCTCCTCTTCTTACTGCCTTCCTCTTTACCTTTCTTCTTTCCCCAAGGCCTGAAAGTAAAAAATAAAATATATGATTGATTGATTCTATATTACCATCACTTTTATTGACACTCCAAATACAATACTAAATATCATGTATGCTCTACTGTCCTAGTTGTATTTACAGCCGATGAACTACACTAAATCGACAACTAAACACTATCAATCCTATTAGTTTTTAAATCTAATTTTAATGCTAGGGATACTGGTCCAAACACTTGGTCATTATTTAAACATTCAATTTATCTCTTCTGTTTATTATCCAAAATATTTCACTCAGTATGTATCCATATTGGCAATTCACAACTATGAGCCAAACTATCAAATGTCTAGTTATGTGAGATGACAAAAGCATATTACTGTATTGTATAGTGTGGGCGATACGCAACCATTTACTTTGTTGGTACTAACCAAATAGCTGGAAACATCCTGGCACTGTGTGGTCAGCTCACAATGACCTGAAGTAACATCCTTCCCAGTGATATCACAGTAACCTATGACATCAGGTAAGTTACAACCTACATTTGGATGTGCATCTATATAGATTAAGTAATTATCAAAACAATGCACCAAACCAGGAAGGCTATGTAGCACCATCAAATGGCCGGAATAATCAGAGGGCGCTAAATATCACTAAGGATGCCAATATGAGAACAGAAACGCACAAAGCGAACGATACCAAATTTATCCAATTCACAAAGAATTCGATCCAGGGACAAGTGACTGCAAGGGATAGTCGGAAACCAGAGCATAGAGAATGCCATAAAGTTCTGCCGTGAAGATGCCAAGTTTCCAGAGGCAGGCGACACACATATCTGGTCAGGAAATAACTTGTGATGGCCTACACTGTCTGCAATCTTAGACCCATCAGTGAAGATGGAAATGAAATGGGAGTGTGAAGAAGTGTTCAAGGAAAACCCATTTCTGAACTGTAGGAGGGGTAAAACCATTAGTAATGTGGCTCAGGGATTTACTAATTTAGCAAGGCAGACCCTCCACAGGAGGGCAAACATGGAATACTAGCAGAAATATTCTTAATACTAACCGAAACAGCATTTTGCAGCCGACAAAACTGACCAGAAAGACGGAGATGGGTGAAGGGGTACAGGAGGGGTAAAAGTCAAAGCACGACATACGCAACAGTCAGGGGTATTATAAGGTCATAAACACAGACTCGACTCAAGGTCACGGCCTCTTCCATTACTCGCCACCGTGGCGTTCCTCCTCCTCTCCACCACATGCGCATTTCTCAAACAAGATACTTCATCGTTCTGTTCCACCCAGCCACAACCTCTCCACACGCTACCATCCTGGAATTCCATAATATGCATCAACTTATCATCGACAACATTTCCTATTCTGTTCTACAACCATCTACGAACACTCCATTAACAATTCCTTATATTAAACATTTCCGCAATGAAGAACATTTCAGTATATTTCAACATCTAACAATTTCGATATTAATTTCATATAGGTTGACAAACTTTTAACACCCTTTATATGACAACTACAATACATAACACATTTTCAACCTCTGACGAGTCATACTTTTATACACAATTCATTCAGACCGCAACCATCACAAACCACACCCCACCCACCTCAAAACTACCCGTTTCTTACACATAAAATTGCAGTGTTAAACGCAATTTTTTACCTCTTCGGGGTTTAGTCATCCCGCAAATTTAATCCCCTCAGCCTCTCATTTCCTGTTACACTTCTGCCTAGCCAACATTAACTGCTAAACAACTACCTACTAATACCTATATCACACATTCCCGCTTACTTCTCCAGGGACATCTCTTCCTAGTACACAATTCTCAATTAACACTACAAAATCAACTCAACACCAATATACTTACTGCTACACACGACAACCAACACCCCCACCCCCCCCCCCATGGACCAATACCTGAAGCTCAACCTCAAGTTAACAACGCACTTACATTTCAAGGACGAACAATCAGGACATTTTCCTTTCAATTCTGCCTATATTGCTCTTACAACACGCGCTACCCCTCATTACAATTTTCAATTTACACTAATATTAATGCACACCGCCTACACACCTCCCCCCCCCCCAACTGTAATGTCGCCACCCACCTACACATTTAACAGCCTCGTCTCCAGTGCAAATTAATCCACCGCAACATTTACATTCCCTCAGTGTATCAACACATTATTAACCCTTCATTTTATGAGTTCTTCCTCCTATGAAGGTGGTCACGCTTATTTCATGCAGTACCATTAACATTAGAATATTTAATTGGAGTAAGGCATATAGTTTATAATGGTTATTGTTACTACCAGCTGTACGTCAAACAACCTACAGCTAAATATGTCTACGTCACTAAGAAGACAGCAAGACAACGGATTTTCAAACGTTCCCCCTCTCATGTCAAATTAAAGTGCTCTGGTAACCAGAGTACATAAACTCCCCATTAAACGCTTGGTGAGGGGGGGGGGGGGGTTTACTACACCACTATCAACTTTTAAAGACAACGCGCGAACCGTGAGAAAAAACCATATCGACAGTTATTCAGTAGTCATAACACGTTTCCGGAAGAAACACCATCCTGCAGCAAAACTCAATTTTTCTTCTTTATAAACTAAACTAACACTTACACCACTGACTTACAGGTTAAGGCGCTTCAGTTTTTAATGAAAGCCCTCACTGAGGGCCCCAATATGCCTCAAGTTTGAGTTTGACGAATACTAAACACCTCAATTTCCACCTCATACCATCCCCCTCAAACTTCCTTATTCAACAACCAAAATACTGATCTATTGCATCAACCCCAATCTACTGCCTTCATACCTTGTAAATGTAAAACATTTTTCACAACCTAATTGCCAGTAAATCAAGGATATCTAACGAGGATATCTCTCAATGCCGATATGCCTGTAGTAGTTGTCAAACTGCCACTTATTTCACCACCTCAATGTCAACCTCGTACCATCACCCTCCAACTCCGTTATTCCACAACACCCACACACTTAACTATTGCATGCCGCCAATCTACTCCCTTCATCCATTGATTTAGTTTGAAAAATGTAACAAGTGCAACAAAATCACGTCCACCACGCCCTATTATCACGTCAATTTACTTACCTGGACCTCCAGTGGGTGCCGCTTCAATATTCACCACTGCGTTAATCCCGGTACACTTGCCTTACTGCCAAGGTTATTAACTACTTGCTTTAACACTTATCTAAGGTACGGTCAAACAGTTCATCGAACTACGTTATGAGGTTTTCGCGGTATTTTATATGTATACTCATCCGCTCTTCTATTTATCGTTTCCCAATAGCAACAATGTTATTACTTTTTGTTATTGCATCCACTTCTCCCTGCAACATGCCACACTGACAACATGTAATTTAAACGAAATTAACCTCATCGTTGATAATTTGGAAATGATTATATCCAAAACTACCACCAACACTAACGATTTTATTTCAACTTCATTAATAAATCTTTCACAACGTGAACAGTAATTCTTGCCAAACTAGCTTCCTGTCACATTCAAATTCCACAATTAACTACTCTGGCGCCTCACCGTGACATTGAAACAGCCACAAAACAAACACTCACCTTTACACTGTAGTCAAATGGCAAAACCTACAACCTATCCCCACGAAAATTCTACAAGACTACTCACACTTACTGCCAAGTGTTCACGATTAATGAAGTTGAAGCGTCTCACTGTTCAACTTCCAGACAGCCCAGGGGTCCTGGCAACCAGTCCGGTATTACCTGCAACAACCCAACAGTTAACCTGAGGCTACAATATAAATTATTCAATCATGCCTATACCAGACCTTTAATTGCAACCTGCACCTACTGAAAGTTAATTTGATGTAGCTGCTCATTTCAAATGCATATTTTAAAGCCTCGCATACAACCTGGATAGTAAACAGCTTTTGCAGCTGTTACTTGTGCGTTTACACCCTCTCACCAGCCTAATACTATTAATAAATATGTAGTGAGAGTGAAGCTATGTGGTCGTCCAGTTTTAAATTTAAGACACTAAAAAAAACCCTGAACACGATTTAACGGCTTGGTGCGGTATCCTAATAAAATATTAACATGCCTCTTTAACTAGGTATTCAATAACAGCTTTAAACTCATATCTGCTAACTCAAGTACCACATCTAGCCAAACCTCGACATCTGCAACCACCTTCTGCTCGGCATCGTCTAAGACTTGTTTCATCGGTCCACCACTGGTCCCATCACAACGGTAGTCTCCTCCACATTCCTACATCACCAGTAGGCTCCTTTCAAGCGATGCCTCTTCTTCCAACCATTACCTCATTCACTTAATAGCCCTGAAAATAATAACAGTACAAATAAATACATATTTATACATTTTTTTAGTACTGATTAGGGATCAGGACTAAAATTAACTGCCTATATATATATCCCCCAAGAGGGTATATACGGCAGCTCTAAAATATAGATTTTTAACCCTATGTATTGGCTTTTTGCGGGTGTACAATATGAGTGTAAGCTAGGGGATCTGTCAGCCCTAGCGACCCCAAAGGGTAACGGGGTACCAGCTCAGAGTAACATCACGCCCTAACACTAACTTGTACACCACAACTATGCCAATACTGGGGTCAAAATAACGTTCCGTCGAGCCTCACCCACCAAGTCGACTCAACAGCCAATCACGTTTCGATTTTCCAATTGACGTCACTTCTCGCAACCTCTACTCTCATTGGTCGGCTCCACCTAATTGGATAATCTAGTAATTCATGACAATTATGTATGAAAACTAAAGTATATATACCCAATGTATGAGAAACATACATATACCATATGTATGAGAAACAATGACTTTACACTCACAAATTATTACTTTTGATTACTTAATATTAAGTATTAATATAATGAATAAATAATAGGATTACTTATTCAAGCTGTAAGTACAGTACACTATAGTACAGTACCGTACAGGCCATTCCACTACACTACTGTTGCCTACACAAAACTACACTACAGTATGGTACTGTACAATATCGTACACAATAAAACAGTATAATGCAGCGCAATACAGTATAATATATTACGGTACAGTCCACTACAGCGCAGTACAGTACACTATAGGACACAAAAGTACACTACCGTACACTCACAGTTCCTTACTTGCCTTTCAAATGTACCAACGGCATCACCATTACAATTTTGTTCTACTTAAATAACTGTTTCTTCAATGTAACAATGGGGAGAGAACACATTGGTGCAATGCCGGTCTATGGCAACTGACGCTAGTATCACTAACCACCATTAGTATTGGATTATTACCTTTCCAACCCTTCATTTTCCTCTATAAACCACACCAATGCATATTTATATACGTCATTTAAGCCATACATGCACACTGCAACTAGTCATAACGATTATTTAACATGCAATCAATTAGTGTTTTTACACATTTATGCAAAGTCATCACTCATTTGGATTTATAAAGATCTTGTGCGTTAGACTTTTGATCATTTGAACTCTTCTCATTCGTTTTTAGAGAATGGCGCTATATTATGCTTTCTTCAGCTAAGCTAAGCAAGCAACGCTAGACTCCACTAGCACACGGTAAGATAGGTAAGGTTAGATAGAGTACCGTCAAATATAGGGTACAGTGCACGGTACAATGCAGTACAGAACATTATAGTACACTACCCTACAGTACCGTTCACTAGAGTCTAGTACAATACAGTATAGGACAGTGCAGTAGAGGCTACAGTACAGGGTGCAGTACATTACACAACAGTATAGTACAGCATAGTGCAGACCAGTACAGTACAATACATTAAAGTGAAGTACAATGCATTGTACATACAAGTACCGTGGAACATTTTTCTACTGCAAATTCCCCCAAACAAATCCGACTACAAATTCCCCTAAAAATAATATTAGAAATTACCCGAGAAATCACCATACAAAATTCCTACTTGGATTCCCCTAACAAGTCTACTAAAAAATCACCTATAAATGTTACTACAATTCCTACTATAAATCCTACAAGCAATCCTACTACGAAACCCCTACAAATTCAACTAAAAATCATCAACTAATTATACTTGGATTGCTCCTATAAATCCTACTAAAAATGTCTATAAATCATACTAGCAATCCTACTACAATTCATACTAGACAAACTATTACGAATCTCACTAACAATCCAACTACGATTCCCCTAAACATTCTACTAGACATTACCGACAATTCCTATTTTCTTCAATATTATTCTTCACTCAATATAAATGCAAATGTTCATTTGTGCATAACCGCTATTCAACCTAACTTGTTTACCGATTGCCTTGATTTTTGACACAACGTTGCCTTCCAATAGACGCGTCTTTTTTATATACCTACTATACAGATGGCACACCTGTGACAGGTAAAACTATGCTTTCCTTCAAAACACCACCATCTGTTCCATGTCAAAGCAACACTCATGTTATACTAAATATGTTAAAATTACATTTCAATGTTTCTGATTGCAATGATAATTTGATTTTTCATACATTCTGATTTATATCCATTTGGATTTCATTATTTGGTGTCATTTCCCTTGGAATTGAGCTGTGTTGTTTAACATCCCGATCATTTCATGAATATATTTGTTTCCCCATATTTTCATGACTTTTTCACTGAAATTCTTATATTTCACTGATGGAAACATCACATCACTTCATGTTCCCAATTTTCTCATGGGAACATGACACCATTTGGGAACGCATAGGACGAGGGCGTGGGGAATGGTTGGGAGGCCCAGGAGACGGTGAGGGGGAATGGGGGGGGGGGGGGAGACAAGGAACGTTGCTGGCTCACCAACGCATTGCCAGGTACTGTTAGTATTCAATAATATTGTTCAATATTGATATTCTTAAATCTTATTATTCAATAGTATTGAATAATATACATTATTATTATTCAATAATATCGATTATTCAATATATTTTTATTTAATATCGATTATTATTCATTAAGTCAATAAAATTAAATATTCAATAACATTTATTATTCAATATTGCCCAATAATATTAAATATGGATCAATATTATTGATTAATAAATATTTATTAATATTGATTAGTATTCAATATTCTACATTTTTGCCTTAAATTTGGTCTATATTTTATTCAATATCATTTAATTATGTACAATAATGAATAATTTTGCTACGGGATTTGTACGTTACCTGAACCTAACTTCTGCCACTTTGCTTGGGTTTTCTGTTCTCTTCACATAGCAAAATACGCAGAATTCCACAACGTGCAACACGCTTGGTGCTCACATCTCAACTCCAAGTCCACACAACCTCCTCCAGCCGGCGACCCAAAGCTACACATGCCCCACTAGGTCCAGGAACAGTCACGAGCTACAGTCCAGCCAGGACCATCTTCCCAATGTCAGGTCAGGACTATATGCAATCGATTTTTCACTTGCATATAGTCCTGGGGACCATTCAGGACTGTTAGCATTTGTGTTCCTCACCTGTGCCCCAAAGACTGACACTATTTGATAAATTCATATGCCCAACATTACCATCAGAGTGCCGGCACGGAAGTGGTTCAAATAGCTTCGGCTATCACTGCCTTATGTACGGTCGTGATGGTCAAGTGCATTAAGGCATCCTGTACATACCAGTTGCGTTGCTCCTGGCAGTATGGGCTTTGAGTCACTTCTCGGGTGCGAGTTTTCAGATATTCAGATATAGAGAGAGAATAAATATTATATATATATATACACATATATATACACATATATATATACACACATATATATACACACATATATATACACACATATATATACACACATATATATACACATATATATATACACATATATATATACACACATATATATACACACATATATATACACACATATATATACACACATATATATACACACATATATATACACACATATATATACACACATATATATACACACATATATATACACACATATATATACACACATATATATACACACATACACACAGGATCATTACCTATATCTACAATCATTATCCTAACTATATACCTATAAGTTATGTAAGTTAAATATCTTAGGATATGTAGCATATGCTAATAAAGGATATTTATTCTAGATTATATATAATGTAATCTGGATATGTATATCTGATAACCTAGATGCATCCAAAATACATATCATTTTCTAGATATGCATCTAGATTATATATATCTATTTATTTTTCATATTATTTAAAATAAATAAAATATGTATTGTACAAAATATGTACTGAACCATGTCACGAGATTTCACTACAAATCAAGCCCTACAGTCCATGTACATACATAAAACTACGTATTACAATCTTGGTCGTAACTCCAAGTAACAAACCACACAACTGTTGAACATTACTAAAGGTTATTAACAATACTAAGTTTGCGTATATTATTTAATAAGTTCTATTAGTCTGCTGCTTCAGACTTATCAAAACTACATTCAAAATTCCCAACTTGTACATTACAAATCGACTAATACAATAATGAAAATGTGATGCTGACAGTACACTCCTGTAATAATGGCACATATCACTATCTCCTAACTGATAAATATTAAAGGATTACCTTTGACATGCAATTCCACAGTGAGGTCATAGGTCCCTTTACAAATCTATGCATAAGTATCCAATGGTAAAACAAAATATAAATTTTAAGGCAAACATATCCATGGACACCACTTAGTCAACAGACAAGCAATCATCATCATCCTTATCTTGATCCTTGCTTTTATCAGAAACCTTCCTTCTTACTGCCTTCCTCTTTACCTTTCTTCTTTCCCAAGGCCTGAAAGTAAAAAATAAAATATGAATGTGATTCTATATTACCATGACTTTTATTGACACTCCAAATACAATACTAAATATCATGTATGCTCTACTGTCCTAGTTGTATTTACAGCCGATGAACTACACTAAATCGACAACTAAACACTATCAATCCTATTGGTTTTTAAATCTACTTTTAATGCTAGGGATACTCGTCCAAACACTTGGTCATTATTTAAACATTCAATTTATCTGTTCTGTTTATTATCCAAAATATTTCACTCCGTATGTATCCATATTGGCAATTCACAACTATGAGGCAAAGTATCAAATGTCTAGTTATGTGAGGAGATGACAAAAGCATATTACTGTATTGTATAGTCTGGGCGATACGCATTTACTTTGTTGGTACTAACCAAATAGCTGGAAATATCCTGGCACTGTGTGGTCAGGTCACAATGACCTCAAGTAACATCCTTCCCAGTGATATCACAGTAACCTATGACATCAGGTAAGTTACAACCTACATTTGGATGTGCATCTATATAGATTAAGTAATTATCAAAACAATGCACCAAACCAGGAAGGCTATGTACCACCATCAAATGGGCGGAATAATCAGAGGGCGCTAAATATCACTAAGGATGCCAATATGAGAACAGAAACGCACAAAGCGAACGATACCAAATTTATCAATTTCACAAAGAATTCGATCCAGGGACAAGTGACTGCAAGGGATAGTCGGAAAGCAGAGCGTAGAGAATGAAATAAAGTTCTGCCGTGAAGATGCAAAGTCTCCAGAGGCAGGCGACACACATATCTGGTCAGGAAATAACTATGGCCTACACTGATGGGTCTAAGATTGCAGACAGTGAAGATGGAAATGAAATGGGAGTGTGAAGAAGTGTTCAAGGAAAACGCATTTCTGAACTGTAGGAGGGGTAAAACCTTTAGTAATGTGGCTCAGGCATTTACTAAATTTAGCAAGGGAGACCCTCCACAGGAGGGCAAAGATGGAATACTAGCAGAAATATTCTTAATACTAACCGAAACAGGATTTTGCAGCCGACAAAACTGACCACAAAGACGGAGATGGGTCAAGAGGAACATGAGGTACAGGAGGGGTAAAAGTCAAAGCACGACATACGCAACAGTCAGGGGTATTATAAGGTCATCATAAACACAGACTCGACACAAGGTCACGGCCTCTTCCATTACTCGCCACCGTGGCGTTCCTCCTCCTCTCCACCACATGCGCATTTCTCAAACAAGATACTTCATCGTTCTGTTCCACCCAGCCACAACCTCTCCACACGCTACCACCCTGGAATTCCATAATATGCATCAACTTATCATCGACAACATTTCCTATTCTGTTCTACAACCATCTACGAACACTCCATTAACAATTCCTTATATTAAACATTTCCGCAATGAAGAACATTTCAGTATATTTCAACATCTAACAATTTCGATATTAATTTCATATAGGTTGACAAACTTTTAACACCCTTTATATGACAACTACAATACATAACACATTTTCAACCTCTGACGAGTCCTACTTTTATATACAATTCATTCAGACCGCAACCATCACAAACCACACCCCACCCACCTCAAAACTACCCGTTTCTTACACATACAATTGCAGTGTTAAACGCAATTTTTTACCTCCTCGGGGTTTAGTCATCCCGCAAATTTAATCCCCTCAGCCTCTCATTTCCTGTTACACTTCTGCCTAGCCAACATTAACTGCTAAACAACTACCTACTAATACCTATATCACCACACATTCCCGCTTACTTCTCCAGGGACATCTCTTCTTAGTACACAATTCTCAATTAACACTACAAAATCAACTCAACACCAATATACTTACTGCTACACACGACAACCAACACCCCCCCCCCCCCATGGACCAATACCTGAAGCTCAACCTGAAGTTAACGCACTTACATTTCAAGGACGAACAATCAGGACATGTTCCTTTCAATTCTGCCTATATTGCTCTTACAACACGCGCTACCCCTCATTACAATTTTCAATTTACACTAATATTAATGCACACCGCCTACACACCTCACCCCCCCCCCCCAACTGTAATGTCGCCACCCACCTACACATTCAACATTTAACAGCCTCGTCTCCAGTGCAAATTAATCCACCGCAACATTTACATTCCCTCAGTGTATCAACACATTATTAACCCTTCATTTTATGAGTTCTTCCTCCTATGAAGGTGGTCACGCTTATTTCATGCAGTACCATTAACATTATAAACTATATGCCTTACTCCAATTAAATATTATAATGGTTATTGTTACTAGCACCTGTACGTCAAACAACCTACAGCTAAATATGTCTACGTCACTAAGAAGACAGCAAGACAACGGATTTTCAAACGTTCCCCCTCTCATGTCAAATTAAAGTGCTCTGGTTACCAGAGTACATAAACTCCCCATTAAATGCTTGGTGAGGGGGGGGGGGGGGTTACTACACCACTATCAACAACTTTTAAAGACACGACGCGCGAACCGTGAGCAAAAACCCTATCGACAGTTATTCAGTAGTCATAACACGTTTCCGGAAGAAACACCATCCTGCAGCAAAACTAAATTTTTCTTCTTTATAAACGCTTACACCACTGACTTACAGGTTAAGGCGCTTCAGTTTTTAATGAAAGCCCACACTATGAGCGCCCCAATATGCCTCTAGTATTCGTCAAACTCAAACTTAACACCTAAATTTCCACCTCATACCATCCCCCTCAAACTTCCTTATTCAACAACCAAAATACTGATCTATTGCATCAACCCCAATCTACTGCCTTTATACCTTGTTTTACATTTACATTTTTCACAACCTAATTGCCAGTAAATAACGTCAACCACCCCCTATCGTCATCACGTACAGCTACACCTCGAGTGGGTGACACTTCAATATACACGACTACGTTAGGCCCGGAACACTTCCCTTAGTGGCCACGTTCTTATTAACTACTTGAACCCTACCTTACAGCAACACTTTTACAGGCAATGTAACACCTTTCTTAATATGCTTACTCATCCGGTCTATACAGTTTCCCATTAACAACAAACTAACATGTTATTACTTCTACTTTGTGTTATTGCACCAACTTCTCAATGGGACACTAATTAGTTAACATGAATATTTATTTACATCAACGTTGACAAACTTACTAAATGATGATATCTTCAATACTTCAACTCACTTTTATTCCCACTTTAATAACTATTCCACAACGTGAATACTAATTCCTGCAAAACTACCTTTCTCACATTCAACTTCAACATTTAAGTGATAATAACTACTCTCGGCCGCATCAACGTCACATTCAAACCCACAACATTAACACAATCACCTTTAGACTAGTAACGTGGCCCAACCTCCAACCTATCCCCACGATTCTTCTACAAGACTAGTCACACTCTTACTGCCAAGTCTTCACGAATAGGGCAGTTGAAGCGTCTCCGTTCTTCCACGCAGCCCAGGGGTCCTGCCAATCTGTCCGCTATTACCTGCAACAAGGCAACGTCATGTTATCAATATCAATCATGCCTATACCATACCTTTAATTGCAACATGTACCTACTTTCACTAAAGTAATTTCATGCTCCCAATTTATAATGCCACTTAAAAGCATAGATCACACATAGATAGTCAACGAGTATTGCAGCTGTTACTTAGGTGCTCAGAGGGTGTCGAGGCCATAATACTATTAACCACTTCAGTCTCACTTTACTATGCTATCCTATTACAATATTACCAGTCCTCTAAACTTAGACTAGATATTCAATAACTACTTGCCTTAAACTCATCCCGCCATCATAGATGCTAACTCACGCAGCACATCTTGCCAAACCGGGACATCTGCCACCACCTTCTGCTCGCCACTGACTTGATTCATCGGTCCATCACAACCTTATTCTCTCCTCCACCTTCCTAAATCACCAGCCGGCTCATTTCACGCGATGCCTCGTCTTCCAACCATTACCTAATTCACTTAACAATAACGCTGGAAAAACTTTACAATTAACTACACATTTATAAATATCTTTTAGTACTGATTACAGGTCACCACTAAAATATCTGCCTATATATATCCTCCCCCAAGAGGGTATATACGGCAGCTCTAAAATATAGATTTTTGACCCTATGTATTGGCGTTTTGCGGGTGTACAATATGAGTGTAAGCTAGGGGATCTGTCAGCCCTAGCGACCCCAAAGGGTAACGGGGTACCAGCTCAGAGTAACATCACGCCCTAACACTAACTTGTACACCACAACTTTGCCAATACTGGGGTCAAAATAACGTTCCGTCGAGCCTCACCCACCAAGTCGACTCAACAGCCAATCACGTTCCTAATTTTCTATTGACGTCACATTCTCGCACCCTCTACTCTCATTGGTCGGCTCCACCTAATTGGATACTCTAGTAATTCATGACAATTATTTATTGAAACTCAAATATATACACCAAAATCTATACCCAATGTATGAGAAACAATGTTTGACTTTACACTCATAAATGATGACTTTGGATTACTTATTATAATAATTATACTTATTCAAGCTGTAAGTACAGTACAACACAGTACACCATAGTATAGTACAGTAACGTACAGTACAATCCCCTACGGTACGATACATTACAGTACTATACATTACAGTACTGTACAGTACAGTTCCGTACGGTACAATACATTAACTACTATACATTACAATACACTACAGTACCGTATAGTACACTACACTACAAGGTACAGTGCAGTGCAGTGCAGTACTGTATACTACACAAAAGTACCGTACAGTACAATATGGTACAAAATAAAACAGTATAATACAGTACGGTACACTGCAGTACAGTACAATGGCATATTGGCCACTCTGAGGCCTCCTTGCGGCCAGCGGGCCTCGCCCTTCGTGTGGGGGGGGGGGGGGTGTCCGGCCAGCTGGCCTGCGGTGGGGGTGCAGCGCCGGTCCCCAAGTGTCCCGCTGTCCGCAGCTAATCCTTTGCCCAGTCTAGGTGCTAGTAAGAGTCAGGAAACCCTTCTCCTTATTCCTTGGCGGCCGGCCTCACGCCCTGGGAAAAACTTCTCCCATTTGTCATATCAGTTTTCCCCAGTCACTAGGTATTTTCGGCCCGCCTGTTAATTCTAGGATTTCCCATTATGTCTTGGTCGGGCTCCGTTAAGTGTTGTCTATACACTTTATTTCCCCTTTGTGTCCTGACTGTTACCTACTTCTAATTACATTTCATCTGCCATTAGGTTTCTGCAGTTTCTTCTGTTCATGTCCAGCCGACGTTCTTCCTGTGATGAGTTAAGCTGGCGATGTTATTCAGGTATATTATTTATATTCATCAACTGTGCCTACTCTCAAGCTAAACGAAATTTCTTTCATCCTAAACCTGCTTCCAACACTAGTACCACTGTACTATGCCTTCCCTTCATATCTGAACTCAAAACTTTTACCAATACCTTTCGTCCTCTTGACATTAAACTCGCCTTTCGACAAACTAACACACTTCGTAGCAATCTAGTTCACACTGCTCCTCCTGCTTCTAATGCTGCTGGTGTCTACTCTATTTCCTGTTCATCTTGTCCTCTCCAATACTTTGGCGAAACTGGCCGTACACTGAATGACAGACTTAAAGAACACAAGAGAAGTGTTAAGTCTGCAGACACTAACAATGCTCTCTTCTGCCATGTGAGGGATTCTAATCATCCCATTGATTGGTCTTCCTCCAAAATAATCTTTCCTGCCTCTACTCTACACAGACGCCGTCTTGTAGAATCGGCTCTTATACACAATTCACCCAACATGAACTTGAGTCCTGGCTTTGTTGCTGTGGACTCTTCCCTTTCACAGTATATACTCAAATGCTCTAATCTTTCTAACAAACGTGACTTAACATAAGCTTACCCCTTCCATTTATCTTTCTTTCTCTTTCCTTTTCTTTCTCTCTTCTCCCTTTTTCTGTTCATTGTCTTCTCATACGCTCCCTTGCTATCCTCTTCTTATTCCTATTACTATCTCCTTCGGTGGTTATAATAGGAGCTGCCTCGTATAGGCCAATAGGCCTTCTGCAGTTCTCATTATTACTACTTTCCCCTACACCTTACTTTCCTCCTCAGCTCTCTCTTGCCTATTTATTGCTTGTCCCCTACCTCCTCATCTAGACCTGCTTGGAATAGAGCAGACATAGTGCCGATCCCAAAACCCAAAGATCCAGCTAATCCCAGGCCCATCTCTCTCCAAAGCTGTGCAGCCAAGACGGCTGACAGAATGGCACTCAACACACTGGAGTGGAAAATGCCTAAACTGCACCATGATATGTATGCCTATAGAAGAGGGGTTGGCACAGTGGAATGTATTACAACTCTGTTAGCCCACTTGAATGACAGACCAGGAATGCTGATATTCCTGGACCTCGAATAAGCCTTTGAACTGGCTAGCGCCCCAGCTATTCTCTGCTGCCTCATTGACAAAGAGATCAGAGGCAACCTGCTCTCCTGGACCAAAAACTGTCTCATAAACAGAGAAGCAAGAGTGAAACTTCATGCCACAATCTCTGAGTACAAAAGACATGAAAATGGTACACCGCAAGGAGGTATTCTCAGCCCTCTTCTCTTCAACTGTTTAATGGAAAGAATAATGAGGTTGAAACTCCCACATCACTGCAGGCTGCTAAACTACGCGGACGACTTTGTCATCATCATAAAAGGAAGGGATGCGGCGCGCCTTGCACCCAAATGCTTAGACTGCATCAGTAAAGAGGCAAAACAGAATGGGATCAAACTCAACCCCTCAAAGTCAAAGGCCATGCCCATAAAAATAGCGAAGCCCAACATCCAACTCACAGTACAGGGTCAACCAATAGAATGGGTCGACACCTATCAGTATCTAGGAATCATCCTGGACACACACATGAATTTCAATGCTGAGGTCACTTACTTGAGAGAGCGAACTGCGGCCCGGACGGCAATTCTCAGGTCGCTAACCTCCCTTTCTGGAGGAGCCAATCTGCAAGTCCTTCGCACATACTATGTACAGGCAGTCAGATCAGTGATCGATTATGCCGCACCTGCACTCACAAATCTATCACACCAACAGTGGAAAAAGCTTGAAGTTGCCCAAAACAATGCTATGAGAGCTGCACTGGGAGCCCCCATGTGGACCAGGCTTGAAACTCTTAGACTGGAGACGGGTTTGCCCTCTCTACAAGAAAGAATATCACAAAGGACAGCTACAATTATCAGTAAGATAATTATTTCTTCTGATCCAATCCCAGTACGGCAGGCCTTGGTGGTTGGCCTAGGCCAAAACAATGGAAACTCTTGGGTTGCAAGAGCAGGAAAAGTCCTAAACAGACTACATTTAAAAAACATGATTCTTGATAGAGAGGGTGATCATCCACACCCAAATTACACTCCTTCCGTGCCGTGGGAAGAGCCTACTTTCAAAATAGAAATAGAAAGCCTCCCAATGAAAAAGGTTGCCTATGATCCGACAATCCTAAGGCGCATAATAGAAGAGCAAATGTATAGCATAGCAGTTTTTTTTTTTTTTTTTTTTTTTTTTTTTTTTTTTTTTTTCTACCACAGACGTGGCCACACATTTACAATGCTAACCAGCATATATACATTTTCTTCTGTCCTCCATGGACAGGGTTAGAGAAGTGTTAAACATACAGTTCAGGGGTTTATTGAACACTCAACCACAGAAGGTGATTCGGTGCTTTTAAAATGCTAAGCTAACCTACATACGTCAATACAAAGATACACAGATTTACGTACGCCCTACATAAAGTATTAGATGTGTCTTTTACATAGTGTCATTAATGTACATTCACAAAGGTGAAATGTAATTCTGATCAGCTTCCATATATGCTTTATACCCATACATATACATACACACACACACATACACATACATATATACACACATACATGCATTCACATACATTTGTCTCATTTACCCTGACAGGGTGAGGTAGCTGATAAAGAAACTAGTGTGCAATTAAGCACTTAATCACTGAAGGTGATGAAGGTGCTTTTACAAGCTCAGGTTATATAGTTACATCACATACATACATTGTATGATTGATACATTACATGGTCAATTTTGGATACAAGTCCAATATATCATCAAGTGTTCCAGTACTCATATAGTAACTACAGAGTTCAGCATACCTTAGCCCAGGAGGGCGAAAGTCAGTCAGTATGGGACATTCTACAATATAATGTTCAAGAGAGTGCATGTTTTCTCTTTCACAAAGTTGACACATTGTGTACTCGACATTTGGGTTTTGAGAAAGCTGCCAGATACGTCTATATCCCAGGCGTATTCTGGCCACTATAACATCACATTGCCGGGTTCTTGTTCTATTAGTCCCATATGTGAATGTCTCCTCACGATATCTATCATATGCATAGCAGGAGCCACCCACATCTTCACAGACGGATCGGTGGACACAGAAAATGAGAGTGCTGGCGCTGCTCTTTGCACGACCAGCGTACAGGCATATTGGAGACTGGGAGGACTAGGATATTTTGCCCAAACCCCCCTGCAGTTTTTAAAATGTCTTTAATGTCGGAAATTTGACTCCTGAGCGTCATTTTTGAGCCGAATTCTGACTCTCTGCACCTATTTTCAGTTTCAAATTACGACGTTTCATACCGAAAATATGCCAATTACTGTAAACGCCGATGGGTCATATTTTGCCCAAACCCCCCTGCAGTTTTTAACATGTCTGGAATGTCGGAAATTTGACTCCTGAGCGTCATTTTTTATCCGAATTCTGACTCTCTGCACCTATTTTCAGTTTCAAATTACGACTTTTTATACCGAAAATATGCCAATTACTGAAAACGGCGATGGGTCATATTTTGCCCAAACCCCCCTACAGTTTTCAAAATGTCTGAAATGTCGGAAATTTGACTCCTGAGCGTGATTTTTGAGCCAAATTCTGACTCTCTGCACCTATTTTCAGTTTCAAATTACGACTTTTTATACCGAAAATATGCCAATTACTGAAAACGGCGATGGGTCATATTTTGCCCAAACCCACCTGCAGTTTTCAAAATGTCTGAAATGTCGGATATTTGACTCCTGAGCGTGATTTTTGAGCCGAATTCTGACTCTCTGCACCTATTTTCAGTTTCAAATTACGAAGTTTCATACCGAGAATATGCCAATTACTGAAAACGGCGATGGGTCATATTTTGCCCAAACCCCCCTGCAGTTTTCAAAATGTCTGAAATGTCGGAAATTTGACTCCTGAGCGTGATTTTTTATCCGAATTCTGACTCTCTGCACCTATTTTCAGTTTCAAATTACGACTTTTTATACCGAAAATATGCCAATTACTGAAAACACCGATGGGTCATTTTTTGCCCAAACCACCCTGCAGTTTTCAAAATGTCTGAAATGTCGGAAATTAGACTCCTGAGCGTGATTTTTGAGCCAAATTCTGACTCTCTGCACCTATTTTCAGTTTCAAATTACGACGTTTCATACCGAAAATATGCCAATTACTGTAAACGGCGATGGGTCATATTTTGCCCAAACCCCCCTGCAATTTTCAAAATGTCTGAAATGTCGGAAATTTGACTCCTGAGTGTGATTTTTTTCAGCAGTTTAGGTATATGTGCATTGTTGGAGATGGGAAAAATTATTACAGACTATTTTACCTGTGCTATGATGTGAATATAATGTATATGTTGGAGAAGTGTTGTGAGTCATGTCGGGGAAAATTTTAATTTATTTCATCGGGTGTATGATGAACTTATTGGATGATTTTTTAGTTGTACATATATGGTGGGTGCATCCTCCAGGTCCTTGCACTAATGGAACCATTGTAATGATGCATATGGTGACATATGCGTGTTTAAGGAGGGGAGTGGTGTTGTAATCCACAAGTTAGTAGGAATTATTAGCTAGAGGATCATTACTACAACACTTAACGAATGATGATTGGAAGTACATGTTAAGTAGACAGACTATGGATCACATATCTAAGAAAGGTCAATGGATTAAGACCGAAGCTGTTTAGCCAAATTAATAATTCCTGGAAAGAGGAATTATTCTTCGTCAGGCTTCTAGGATCAAGGTTACCGCTCTAGGGATAAGGTTAATCGGATTATACCTTCCTTGAGAGGCGGGGTGAAATGTTTGAGGCCATGGTTGGCTAAAGTCAGTCTGATTGTGGGAGTTGAACCGAGAAGTCCTCTGGATCTCCGTTTGCGGCAGCAGCGAAGTGTAGCAGACAGCTATGCGAGAACCTGATGTGATCTTAGTGACCAAGTTAAGTCTGCAGTATGTGAGTATTGAATGAAAGACTAACCGGGTGTGGAGCGTTGTAGTAATCATTCCGTATTAGGGACTTAGGCGGAAGTTACGAGTGTGAGTGGTGATCGCGGAGGTCAAGTGGTCTATGGGTATTGGAAGTGTATTGACCTAATAGAGTATGTTAATATGTAATTATTTGTCAGAGTCTATTCTTTGTAATTAAATGACAAAACCAGACGGCCTTTAAATACCTTCAATATGTTCATTCATTGTGTTCCAGTACAAACCTAGTGGTACGCCTCGAGGGTCTGGTGTGTGTAGGAGTATAGGTCCTAGTAACGGTTGCTGAGGCAAGGTGTTATGTGCTGTGTAATCGCTGTGTTCCGAATGAACCGGGGTTCAGCGTCACGACACCAGTGGGCAGCGGTGGATAGGTTACACCCCCCCCCCATCCAGTGGGCAGCGGTGGATAGGTTACACCCCCCCATCCAGTGGGCAGCGGTGGATAGGTTACACCCCCCCCCCATCCAGTGGGCAGCGGTGGATAGGTTACACCCCCCCCCATCCAGTGGGCAGCGGTGGATAGGTTACACCCCCCCATCCAGTGGGCAGCGGTGGATAGGTTACACCCCTCCCCCATCCAGTGGGCAGCGGTGGATAGGTTACACCCCCCCCCCATCCAGTGGGCAGCGGTTGATAGGTTACCCCCCCCATCCAGTGGGCAGCGGTGGATAGGTTACATTCCCCCCCCCCCCCATGCAGTGAGCAGCGGTGGATAGGTTACACCCCCCCCCCCATCCAGTGAGCAGCGGTGGATAGGTTACACCGCCCCCCCCCACCCATCCAGTGAGCAGCGGTGGATAGTTTACACCCCCCCCCCCACCCATCCAGTGAGCAGCGGTGGATAGGTTTTCAAGTGTGGGGCCTCACTCCCTCTGATCGTCCCTCACTTACCTGACATCTCAACTGTTCCGAGGACCTGAGTAGGTTAGGTGCGCCGGGGGCACCGTCCGAAGGTTTTACTGAGACGGGGCTATTACCTGGAGAAGTTGCATTTGCCAGACAGGTCCAGGGGTGCTGCATCTCGGAGCCCCGCGAGTGGCATGTCTACATAGGTTATTTGGGTAGTTTAACCCGGCGTCGCTGGAGTATGTGTTCCTGGACTGTCATTAGCCACTTGGGGGGGGGGGGGAAGAGTCTTGGGGGCACTGTGTAAGGGGGAAACCTGTGGGCACTTCACCGTGAGGTCTAGGGAGCACTGTCATCACCGAGTATAGGAGCACTTCACTGTAAAGTGCCAGAGAGAGCCGTGTCGGGAGTGGGCCGCCGGCGCTCGGTGTTTACACCTTATGTGGGGGTCACTCCATGTGGTGGCGTTCAGGTTCTCCTCCTGCGCCTCACCAGGGGTGCTGTAGATTTCTTTCGACTTGGGACCCTATCTGAACGTGGGTTCAGATAGGGTCCTACTTTTTTTTTATGTTTTCACTTTTACGTTCTTTGTTCTATGAGTCTTGTTATCTGTATTTTTTATTATTATGTGTTCATTGTTGTTCTGTATTTTTTGTGAAGTTTATTCTGTATGTTTTATGCTGTATTTCTAAGTTAGTGTTTTGTTGTTGTTGTGTGGTGTGGAGCTGATGCTCGGTGTTATTTTGGTACCTTTATATTGTATGTATTTGGTTTTACAAATAAAAAAAACTATAAGAGACCAAATAATGCACTATTTAATATCAGTGATAGATCCTTAAGACAGTCAGAGAGATGCTAAATAACATTTAATAGAGAAATTATCATAAAATAACTATCATTATAAGGATGGTGAGCAGCTCACTAACGCACGTGTCCTGGCGACCACCACTACAACAACATCTTACTCCCAAAAAACGCTACTGAGTGTTCCAGCAAAGCTGTTATCTGAATCAACAAAATTCTGAGCCCAAATTACGCCAAGAGTGATCATTAGTCTGGCAACGGTCAGACCAGGGGCCAGATTCACGAAACCACTTACGCAAGCACTTACGAACGAGTACATCTTTCCTCAATCTTTGACGGCTTTGGTTACATTTATTAAACAGTTTACAAGCATGAAAACCTCCCATCCAACTGTTGTTATTGTTATAAACAGCCTCCTGGTGCTTCGGAGCTCATTAACTGTTTAATAATTGGAAACAAAGCCGCCAAAGATTGAGAAAAGATGTACACGTTCGCAAGTGCTTGCGTAAGTGCTTTCGTGAATCTCGCCCCAGGCTCCGGTTTTCAGTCTGGTTAAGTAAATTAAGTGTTTGTAGAATGCTAATTGGCCAACTTACATAATACTGTAACCTTGATACTATAACCACAGTATCAAGGTTCTATACTATAACCATAGTATCAATAGTATCTAGTATAGGTTATAGTATCCAAAATACTATAACCATAGTATCAATAGCATCTAGTATAGGTTATAGTATCCAAGATACTATAACCATAGTATCAATAGTATCTTCTATATGTTAGTCATATAGAAGTTGAGATAGTCCTAAATAAAAAGTAACCATATACAATAATAATTATCTTAATCCATTAATTATCTGTTATAATAAATAATGTATCAATAAAAATCTTAAACTTCTCTTGAATAATTTCAAGAATAATTAACAATATTAATCACTAATCACTAGCATAGTTATCAAGTAATCATATTTACATATATGTAAACAATTATTCAGATGTAAAATCTTGTTTACTAATATATCTTAATAATGTTATAATTATTTAATACAAACCAAAAGTTATTTAAAATAACTAATTGCAGAGCTAGGCTTGATTATGTACAGTGAACCAGTAATTGTTAGTACTGTTTTTAACCTTCATCATTTAATATTTTTGTACAACGTACAATTGATGTGAGTTGAATCTCAACTATCCTGTGTTCAACTTGCAGTTTTCTTCAATCAATAACCTTGTGTTACAGAAATAGTACTTTTTAGGAAAACTGAAATACCAGAACCTACAGTGTGACCATTGAAGTTTTTTTTTTTTTTATTTTTATAATATACAAAGTATAGCACAATATACAAGACATGAACAGAAGAACAAGAACAGAACAACAAAACATAAGTAGAAACACAAGCATAAAAGAACATTGCAGTACAAGACCCTAGAAACTCCAGGGACATAAGACCGAATACAAAATTAAACATAATAATGGACATACAACAAACGGACGCATACGGACATGGAAAGACACAACAACCATACACAGAATACACCAGACACGCATACATATACAAAATTAGATTTTTATAAAAGAAACACACACTATATAAACCAGACAATAGAAAACAAATCATACATACATACAGGACAAACATAGCAAAGTGCGAAAACACGGATGCAAACGAAACATACAAGAACCAAGAAACAAATTAAGGCACAATGAGAAAACCCCGAAACGGGCACTGGAGGTTACACACCCACACACACACACACACACACAAACAGAATGTCACAAATAAATATCACAACATAAAACACAACACAAACACACACACCAAGTGCATAGCACAAAACATACAAGAAAACAAGCCATGCAGGGGCAAGAACAATACCCACACCACCCACACGCACAGACAAGGACACCCACCTGTGCACGCAGGCACCGGGGAAACATCACGCACAATACAGACAGAAACCAAACACACCAATAAACCAATCACTCATACTTCTTCGGGTACTCCCGAACAGGAAACCGTAAACAATAAGCCTCCCAAACAAGTTGGAGACTGTCAGAAATCGGACACCCAGGAGTCGCAGTAGGCCGAGGCATCGATTTCGGCACTCCCGAGACAAAACACTGCTCTCGTGGAACCCAGTTGGTAGAAGGGCACCAGGGAACAGGACGCACCAAGTCATCACACTGAAAAGTCACAGTTGCCGTAGATCCGTCGAGCGCCTCTCCGGTCGAGAGGACAAAAGGGACAGGTTTCCCCCGAGGATGCTGGGCACACGGGCGCACACTCTGAAGCACCTCTGACTGCACTGCAGGCCGCACACCGGCCCGCCCACTAGGGCGTGCACACCGTTCGGTGTCAGGAACCGCACCGAGACCCGCGGAGGGTGGCTCCGCAAGGGCCCTAGAGCCCCCACCAACCGGAACAGGAGCAGAGGCCCCCCGCTTCACATCCTTCGTCAACACCACAAGGTCGCTCTTACCAGGGGCAACAGCCCACTGAGGAGAGCCACCAGCAGGAGGCACAGCATCCAACTCAGAAGGCACCACAGGAGGCAACACAGCGTCGGCCACATCATCATCATCCTCCATTTCATCCCGCTCCTCTGCCCACGACCGGCGAGGTGACGCACCCCGAGCCGAGCGACGGCGCTTAAACAGAGGCTGCTGATCGTCGGAGCTGTCACTCCCAACAAGCAGTGACCCAGAAGAACCATCGACAGGCGGCCCCAAAATCGGGGCAGCACGTTCCCGCAGAACAGCAGCCTCAACAACGCGGGGCAAAAAGCCACCACTAGGAACGGAGACCGGAGTCTGAGAAGGAAGAGACAACAGGCGGAAGGGAAGACGTCAGCACACGTGAGGTATCCAGGGATGGCGACCATACCACCGCACCGTCAGCCCCGGGAAGCACACGGCCTCCAGCAGGAGACTCAGGCACCACTCCTACAGCTTCCCCCAAGGTCACCGGATGCGGATGCACGTCCACAGGCATCGAACGATGAAGGTCCGAAACAGGCGCCCCTAGGTCCCCCGAGCTCACCGGCGGGGCAGACACATCTGGAACCACCCGCAGGATTCACACCAGGCACGAGCACAGAGCGAGAATCCGCCGGGGAGTCCACACGCACAGATAAGCGAGGAAAATCATCCTCTAGGAAAACTGAAGGGGCATCTGTATGAGGAGCGTCACAACCGGCCGCGACGTGGCCCTCAGCACCACACCGGAAACACGTCCGGGTCTGCCCCTGATAGAAGGTCCTCAGAGACAGCCCATGATATGAGACCCTGGACGGTATAGAGCTTGTGAGCCGCATTGCAAGCGTGCGTGAACCCGGCCGGACCCCCTTCAGTCGGCCCGCACTCAAAGTGTTGAACCGGTGCTTCACCACCGACCCAAACCGCGTAAACAAGGCCATGAGGGCCGCCTCGGGGAAGGTCACCGGCACGCCGTGAATACTCACAAACGTCAAGGGCCCCCAGGGATCCGAGATCTCTACAGACACAGCCGAATCCGGAAGAGGAAGCGTGTGGCCATTCCAGCGGGCCACAAACTCCCGGTATACAGTTGACTTGGCGAACGACACCGCAACACGGGCGGGCGACAACTTCTCTAGGCCCAGGAGCTCGGGGACGTCAACACGGAGGACGTCCAGGAAGGCAACTTCTACAACGGGCCAACCCACATCAGCAGAAAAATCCAGCCGCACTGTGTCTAGTCTTCTGATACGGCTAGTACCAGCCCCGTCCATACTGGCAGGTGGGGCCCCGACCAGCGGGAGCTCCACACCCCCCCACAGCAACCGCCACTCAGCAACGGCAAACGACCACTGACAGCCAGAGCTCGACGTCTGCACCCTCTGGTGGCGCAGCCAGGAATCAGAGAAATAGTACTTTTTAGGAAAACTGTAATACCAGAACCTACAGTCTGACCATTGAAGTAGAGGCAGCAGTCTCTACCTCAGACTACAGATAAGAAGATTTAACACATTTTAACCCGTATTGTAGTAGATTTTTGTGGTAAATTATAGTTCCACTATCTAGACATTCTCCGCATTTAGTCTTAATTCAATACAGATATTTTATTTATAAAAAACAAGGGCCTACATTTAAACCCAAAATTAAATATAGTAATTTACATTGACATCGGTATTTGCATCAACTTTTATGGATTTTTATTTATTATAAAGTGGTAACACAAAAATATTTCATCATTTGAAAACAAGTAATTATTTAATTTATCATGTAAATAATGCCAGAGTTAACTTAGGCCTACATTACAGGCTGCACTGTCATTATCATGCGATGATATCATTATTATCATTATATGATGATATCACTTATATGATGATATCACTGTCATTATCATGCAGTTTAGGAGGTCAACAAGGAACAAGCAAATTCTCAACTATTTCACATTTTACATTTTATTTGACTCAAGAGATAAAATGTAAAACCGGAGTGTTATAATATAAGGATCTCTCTGGTGGACACTTCATCACATGTACAAGCCACACTGTACAGTTTATATAATGTATATATTATAAAATATATACATATGAGTATATATTATATAATATATACAGGTCGGGTGGAGGATGTGGGACAATAAACATTACAGATATGCATAACATCAGGTGTTGGAAGGCTAGACACGTGGTTTAGTAATGAGTGGTTGCAGTGGTCACCCGTACTGCTACCACCCGTACCGCTACCACCGTACCACTACCATCCGTACCGCTACCAACCGTACTGTTACCACCTGTACCACTACCACCCATACTGCTACCAACCATACTGTTGCCGCCTGAACCGGTACACCCGTGCTTGATGTAATTTGGATGCATGAGTCACTGTATTTCCTTACTTTGAGAAGAAAAGGCTCTATATTGTCTGATTTCAGAGAAAATTTTGATAAAACAGTTAACGGCGGTACAGCGGGGGTGTACGGTGGAACAGCGGGGTGTATGACGGTACAGCTGGATGTATGGCGGTTCAGCGGGGTGTACGGTGGTTCAGTGGGGTGTACGGTGGTTCAGTGGGGTGTACAGCATAACAGCGGGGTGTATGGCAGTACAGTGGGGTGTAGGACTGTGTAGCGCGTTTTCGGAGCGAGGCGTCAACTGTTGGCGGGTGAAAGTCGATGAGTACAAGCAACCACCTTCCTGCTTGTTACAGTGGTTAGCTTAGCTATAGACTCGATCTAGCCTGTTATTGCACTGCCTTGGTCAGCGCCAAGGAATAGGTGGGAGAGGGAGGTAGAGATATGCTATTTTTTAATCTCCATTTCTTTAAGAAGAACTGTACAAAGTGATCAGGAAGGATAACAAGTTTAGTATATTTAATTTACGCTATGTGGAATGCCACTTTTGGCGTTCAATTTCTCATATGATTTAATGATTTTAAAATAATCGTAAGAACTCAATATATACCCTTATGCTAATATTCTTTTAGATTTTCTTCTATATGGAGAACATAAGCCTGATCTTCCCTACCCTCCCCCGCCTCTGCCCGGCTCCGAGGGCATCGCTCGTCTCCTCCCGAGCTGGTGACCAGTCACTTAGTGTCTCCAGTGTTGGAAGAGACGTACAGGTTACCTAGATCCTTAGTGAAGCTGTGATGAAGATGATGATTAATGATAACCGTAGTGCTTCTGGGCACATCTAATGACCTTAAGGCTGTGTGTAAGGGGGAGTTGAACTCGGGTCACAAGTGGTCAAGTATTCTGGCATGATCCCCGAGTGTTGCCACTAACCGCAACACACCTGGCACACACACATGGGTCTCAACAAACACTGAAGACACCAACACCAGCAGGATGTATGTACAATATTGCAACTTCGTATTATTGTAGATATATTATGCAAAAATTACCTTAAAAAATCTGATTATACACATAATTAGTATCCTAAAGTTAATATATTCACTCCCGCCCATACAAAGTAAAATCTCACTACTGATGACATCCATGAAAATTTTTATGTAAAAGCTATTAATGGCCTATAGCCAGACCAAGAAATATAACCTCTAATGTTTAGTAATAAATAATATCTCCTGAGATTTAGTTTAATAAAAATAGATCATTGAATTATTTAGCGCCTCTGGGAAGCCTCGAGTTACTTTTGTGCTAGTTTCCCATATACTCTGAAAACGAGTAAATATTTATAAAATTTAGACAGAAAATCTAGATGTTTCCTTCTAATCGATACAATAAAAAAGCTTTGGGATTTATTCACAAGCTGAAGGTTAAAGAAAAGTTGAATTTGCTTATTATTTGTCATTATCTGTTAGCATTTCTTAATACCAAGAAAAAATTCTTTTCGCCATCGTGGCTTCAGAACACTCATTCTTTTATCTTATAGCAGAATGAGTCAGCGATGTGTGGAGGCGAGTGTGTGGTAGTGATGTGTGATGATGAGTGAGGAGTATGTGGTGTTTGTGCGGTGGTATGTGGAGGTGAGTATATTGAGGGGTGGGTGTGTGTAGTGGTGAGTGTGAGGAGGTAAATGTTTGAAGGTAAGTATATGTTGACGAGTTTGTGGGAGAAGATGAGTGTTCGGAGCAAGCTTCCGTGTTATCGGGGAGTGTATAGAGAAGATAAGTGTATGGACAGAAAATTGGAGAGGCTTTCTCACCCTTAGGGCTATAAACCCATGGAACAACCTACACGCCGAATTCGTAATTGGGTGGACAGTTGATAACCCACCGACTTCCTGTCCCCAGCGTGGGGCTACTAGATAGATGGTAGCCCTCCGTCTAAATGAGTGTAATGAAGTGGGTGCGTAGTTGGTGAGAGTGTGATGGGGATGGGTGTGCGGAGGAGAGTAGAATGAGTACATGGAACTTAGTCAGTGTGGTAACTGTAGCTGCATAACCTAGCCTCTCGAATAGTACGTCACAGTTTGACGTATAAATCCTTCAAAGACCAAAACACTATAAGTCCCCTATGGCCAAACACTGATGAATAAAAAATAATAGCAGCTCGCAAAATTGAAGTGATGTTCCACTCTCTGTTCGCGGGTCCTTGGTTACATTAGGTTCGAGCAATTTAATACATCATTTTTGTGATGTTGTGAACGCTCGAGATGGCGTGACGCAATCTTCTGTAACAGATCCCCCCCCCCTGTGACCTGCATAAACCTCCTGGTAATTGGTCTAAAGCCTGTTGACCAGACAAATCCTCCATTGGTTAAACTAATAAGCCCCTATTAACCGGACTAAACCCCCATTGACTGGAAAAATTCCCAATTAACCAGGTTTATATATACCGGTGACTGGACGAAACCCACCAGTAATTGAACTAAACCAATAATAAACTAAAAACCAGATTGAACTAAACACAAGTAATTGTTTAGTGGAGTAAACACCAACTGACCGGACTAATCCCCATATTGACCGGAGTTATTCCCCAGTCACTGGAATAAACCATAGGTGACCAGTCAAACCCACCGGTAATTGGACTAAATCCATGGTTGCTGAACTAAACAACTTAAACCCTCATTGACTAGACTAAATCACCGTTCACCAGATTAAACCCCCAGTCAACAGAACTGAACTCCAGTCAACTGGACTAAACCCCCGATTACTCGAACGAAAAACCCTCGATCAACCAAATTAAAACTCTTTATCAACTAGACTAAAGTCCTTGAGTCTCAGTTGATGATTACTGTGTAACGGTAGACTCACGCTTGTGAATTCGTGGGCATGTTCATCAGCATGAGCAGGTGTGTGTCAATGTATATGATCTACACATACAAATTTGTTTGGTCTATGAGCAAAACATCAACAGTCATCTTCTCTGTTAGAATTTAATCGTGTAAAGTCTGGTTAAATCCCTTGTTGTAGACTCTACAACCGAGCCTCCACGCAATAGAGTGTGTAAGACACTCTATTGTCTTATAAGCAAAATGTCTCCTTATTCTATTATTTTTTTAGACTTTAAAATGTACAGCAATAAAAAAAATATATAGCGTAATATTATTCCTCGAAGATAAATGCTTGATGTAGATATAAAATGTTAATAGAAATATCCCTTACACAGCAGGGGTAAAAATATCTCTACACAAGGAAGTAAAAAGTTTCCTAGAAAAGAGGGGGTGCAAAAACATCCCGACAAACGAGAGGGGACAAAAACTTTTCTACACTTAAAGGAGTAAAAGAAAACGTTCCTATGTATGACGTAGAAAACATTCCCGACAAACGTTGCGGGTCCAAAGACCTCACACAAGCTCGGGGCGGCGACGTTGGTCACCCATCAGTGGATTGTCAAGGTGATAATAAGGCTCTCAAGCTCGCAACACTGCTAAGTGTAGCAACACTATGACAAGAGTTGCATCACTATGCTAAATGTCATGCCGTCATAATACCTAGGGAAACAGGAACCATAATGTCGTGTGTATAATGATGCTAGGTGCTAGTATCCCAACTTAAACCCCCAGAAACCTAATAGTACCCATAGGTACTACAGAGAGGCTGTGCGAGAGAGACAGACAGTTGTTCCCTGAAAAAGTACATCTTGCTCTGTTGTAATTTAATAAAACATGACAAATACTGAAACAACCTACCTTACCTTGTCCTAGGTCTAAATAATCAATCCTAGGCCTATCATACTCCAAATTTAGAGCATATACTGTTTAGTTACTGTATTAGGCTTTGTTGTTTCCTTAATCTTTCTCGGGCTGTCTACAAAATCAATAGTACAATTTTTTTTTTGGCTACAATTGCCATAATTTTGCGCATTTTGTTCATAGTAGTTATAGCTTCTAAAATCTTTGATGACAGGTTGATATTCCATATGTTATAGAAAATAAGGAATGAGATATTGTCACATAATAATAATATTATTACTGCTAATAATAATAACAATAATTAGAATAAATATTAAAAATACGAATAATATGAACAAAAATATATCTCAACATTAAAAGTGTCAACATTACCTCTAATACTTCCATAAAAAAAACTAAAGATTTAACTTGCAAATTTCAAAATGAACTTCAACCATTAACTTAATAATAAATCAAATTATATAAAATTATAATAATAATAAAAATTAATTCTTATAATTCTATTAGCAACAACAATGCTAATCACATACCAAAAATAACACCACTAAATAATGATAATTTAACAATATGAAAAACAGGTCATACAATTATGAGGAGTTAGCCCTAGCTCATGACTAAAGAATATGGTATATATGTATTATACACCACACTAATAATACGCGACATTAATAACACACCACATACCCATCCCGTTGGCGGTGGAGGAGAGGAACAAAAACGGTTCTCAGGAACTAAACCCCATACTTCCTTTACGTAAACAAGTAACAATCTTGTCACGAATATGGCCAGTATTTGTTTAATATGATGTGTTCCTAGGATATAAAACAGACCTGGACGTCGAGGCGTCAGTGGCTGGCTAGATTAGACAGTGTCCTGTTGTACAGGGACAAAAAGCCTATTCTTTGCTTTATCGAGGTTCCACTAGGACCTAGGACAAACACTCACATTCTCAAAAAATGCAAACAACAACAGGTGCTTAACTCCAGGATACCTATTCACCATAGGTGAACAGATCAAATAGGGGAAAGGAAACTAGCCCAATTACTGGGTTTCGTAGTATAGTTAGCTTTCTTCTCGACTAACAATCGTGGATCCCGTGCTTAATCTTCGAAAGGGTAAAAATGGTTTGGTAAGTTTTTCTTCCCATAATGCACCTATTCACGTAGCAGTAAATAGCTACATAGGATTTAGTCGACTGTTGAAGGGAAATCTTAGGAAATGGCTGGTCGTTGGCTACGGACTCTCGATAAGGCTTATGTAGGTTTTCTCTTCCAGTGACAATTAACCAATTGTTCTTGAGGTGAATATAATATTTTTATCGCCAGTACACTTAAGATAAACTAAACTTTCAATGAATGTCCAACAAAAAGTATACAACTGTGTATGTATCCTGTCGCTAAGATGTAAGGGCAAAGACCTGCTTAGATGATCAAAGCCCCATTCTATCAGTTTCTGATGGTAAAGTACGCTTTACGATAATTATAA
>NC_091219.1:21983036-22058036 GCF_040958095.1 Procambarus clarkii | reverse complement strand
TTAATTGATCACATCAGAATTAATTGATTAATATGAAGGTTAATTGATCACATCAGAGTTCGGTTACTCTTAGGAACAGTCACCTTCATCACCTTAAAGTGACTTCGATATCGAGAAGAACTGTGCTACCCAAACTATCTCTGTGTACAAGGTAGTGTAGTCTTCTTCTTGGCGTTCATGATGATGCAGTGCTCTGCTTCCTTGTAGTCATGGTGATGCACCGTTTCTCTGGTTCTTTATAGACATGGTAATGCTTGGTTGTCTTAACGTTTACCGTCATCAGTGGACGACGTCAGGCCGACGTTACAGCGACCAAAAGAGATCACTGGGTGCAACATTCTTCTGCTTTTTTTGTGTACTTGGTGCAGTGTTCTACAGTGTGTTTTGAGTTCATTATTAATATAATACAGATGAAATATGAGCCACACAATCAGGTTAAGCACCTTCCGGCATATCTAGTAACTGTATAAAGTTCATAAGTACACAGTCGCCCTTAGCGAGCCTTCGATAAACCGAACAAGTTTGTTGTATCGGAATATAGGTAATGATAGATTCCAGTAGCCTCTTGCTAGCTAGCTGACTGATGTCTAGGACAGATCTTGTGGAACTGACCCATTAATCCTCTGCTCCCAGTAAACACAATGTTTTCTGACGTTTTTATTTGGTAGCAGGAAGATGATACTGTAACTATTTATATAAAGTCGTCCTTTTAACATATAGAATACAACGACTTCAGTCAATTAAATTGTATAATTTTTTAGTAAACGTACAAAGGACGTTTTAATGCGTTTCTAATTCAAATCAGAAAAATTCTTCGTGTGTGTGTGTGTGTGTGTGTGTGTGTGTGTGTGTGTGTGTGTGTGTGTGTGTGTGTGTGTGTGTGTGTGTGTGTGTGTGTGTGTGTGTATTCACCTAGTTGTGCTTGCGGGGGTTGAGCGCTGGCTCTTTCGGCCTGCCACTCAACTGTCAATCAATAAACAATTCCTCCCCTCCCCCCCCCCCTCACAGAAAGCAGCCTGTAGCAGCTAACTCCCAGGTACCTATTTTCTACTAGGAAAACCAGGCGCATCAGGGTGAAAGAAACTATGCCTATTTGTTTCCGCCATCGCCGGGGATAGATCCCCAGACCCTAGGATTACGAATCCTGATCACTTCCACTCAGCCACCAGGTATGAGTGTGTGTTTGGTGTTTGCTCTTTGTCTCTGTGTCCCTAAGCCTTCTCTCCCTGTCTCTGTTTACATCTGTCTATTTATCTCTGTCTCAGCTTCCCTCCATCTCACTCTGTCTCTGTTTCTCTTCTCTCTCTCCATCTCTATCTGAGTTTGTATATGAATCCTTTAATCTTTGTCAATGTCTGTCTGTTTCAAATGCAATAAAGATAATTATACCTAATATTTGCAATAGATAATAATTACAATTAACGTTTTAAGATTCTTTGCTCTAAAACGTTATATCATAACATTTAAAACACGTTTTATTAAAACGTTATGACCGACGTTTTATTATCGTTTCTACAAATTCTCAAAAGCACTTGTATAAAATGTAATTTAAAACATGACCGATTTTGGTGGGCTACCACCTCTTATATAATGTTTATTATACTTATAAAGTTATACTTTGGATAACTTTTATAACTTTTTGCTAAAGTTATGGATAACTTTTGTAACTTTTGCAAAACTCATTTTAATAACTTTGCAATTAATTTCGACAAAAACTGAGCCTTATATGGTGTTTATTATTTGATTTTGCATATTATTTCCAGTGGACACTATATTAACAGAAAATTAGGAAAATTTACTAATTTTTGGAATATATTCTCATTTAGTTTATCTATTACGACAATGCTGAAATTCACTTTTTGTGGTTCATATAATTATGCAGCATGTGTACACAACATGTGCATATCACATAGGAAGCACATCCAGTGCATACGCACACTCAGCATTTACGTGGCATGTGCTAAACAAGTATACAGCATGTACGCAGCATGGGCACGTGACATACTGCATGTTCACAATATGCAGCAAACAGCATGTAAGCAGCTTCCATTGGATATACTGCATATATATATATATAGCAAATGCCTAGGGTAAGCGTAGCGTGTATGCAATCCACAGTATAGCGTCCTTTCCATCACATGTAGATATGATATCTACACAAATGTAGTTATGATATATGATATACGACTATCCATAAAAAAATGTAGATATGATAGAGCGTAATAGGCTTAGGAACCTGTACATTGGTCGATTGACACATGAGAGGCAGGACCAAAGAGCCAAGGCTCAACTTCTACAAGCACAACTAGGTAAGTACATCTAGGCAACATGCAATCAACCAAGTCCTTCAAAATCTCTACAACTCTTGGCTGTAGCCTATACCATACTAATTTAAAGAAACCATCTTGTAGGGCTGTTCATCTTAATTTAGCTTGATGTAATTTTGTTTAATTGTTTTCAATTTTAGAAAAAATAATGACAAAATTACGTTAAACAAACATCGTATGTCATCCACTTTTTTTTTTTTAAATTTGAAAACAAAAAATCATCAGTTGGTGTTATACTGGAATGTGAACACGACGAAACACTTATTTTTTACTCGAAAATTGTCAAAACCATCGTTTAGCACTTGATAAATTATTCTTAGTTCAATAATTTTTGTAGTGAACAATCTTTAGAAAAATATATCTAATATACAGTAATATACAATTAAAAATAATTGCTGCAAGTCTATTGATACCTTAATAATATTGCTGAGACCCCTAATGTGTTCTTTATGTATAATTTATAAACTATATACACAAACTCACTGTGTCAACTGCTTATTGATCAGTCCCCCCCACATACAACTTTAGGAATACCGTCCTTTCTCAAGCCAAGGAAGAGACTATTTAGAGAAAACGGACTTAATTTCTCCTTATTAATGGGTATATATAAGACAGTTTACAAACCATACTTCGTAATATATTTTTGGTATTTGTGAATATGTTAATTTGCGTTGTTGCTGCATATAACACATTTTTTAACTTCCTATTAATATATCTAGGTATAATTTACCAGTGGATACATCTGTTGTATTGTAAATCGCCTTAAACATAGAAATGTATTATATTTATTTAACCCTGAATCTGCAATTTAGATTTTGATTAAGCATTTGAATAGATTTATGGTCCATGCCCAATCAAAGTTTTTATTTAAATGAGCTATGATTATGTTTTCAGTAACAATCTGATACCTAAACCTTGTGTAGTGACTTTAGTTCTCCCCTCAAAGCAGCGGGGTAAAAAAATACGGGAGATGAGATCAGAGAGACCAATCATGTGCCCTTGACGCAACTAGCAAGTAAACAAGAAGGCTGCTGCTCTGTTCTCTCCATGGGGGTTGCACATAAATCGAATATATAACTGGAGAGTTACAATGGTTACACCCTTTTCTGATGGATATGTGAGATACTAAACTTGTCTAACGATCGTTAAGGAGTCCTCATTTAACGAGCCATTTAGGGACCACGCTTTTCTAGTGCCCGCTGGCAACATGCAGAAAATGTTCTATGTTATTTTGTTAATAATACTGTTTATATGTTATATTACCATAGATTAAGTTCGTCACCATGTAGAAGTGGACAGGTGCTGGAATCATAGAAACGTCCGAAATAAATAAATATATATATTATATATATATATATATATATATATATATATATATATATATATATATATATATATATATATATATATATATATATATATATATATATATATATATATATATATATATATATTCCGTTAGTATATTCAACACGAAATCATTTTATATCACATAGTTTCTTCCCAGCAATGATAACATACATCAATGCAGCCTCGGTCAACGACGTCCATCGAAGGTTTACTAAAAATCACCTCTACCCTATAAACTATAAAGTGATTTACCCAATCACTTTCTCATGCTCCAGAGAAGACCAGGCACACCACCACCTATTCCAACACGACAACAAGCACAACCATTTACTAAAGGCACTGTCATTATCACCTCCTTCAAGAACCGTAGCCGTCCCTTTCTTTTAGGAATCACGATTTCCTCCTCACTGGAACGTCACCACCCACTCCTGTAAGGGCCGTCACCACCGACTCCTGTAAGGGCCGTCACCTCCCACTCCTGTAAGGGCCGTCACCACCCACTCCTGTAAGGGCCGTCACCACCCACTCCTGTAAGGATTGTCACCACCCACTCATATTAGGACCGTCACTACCCACTCCTATAAGGGCCGTCACTACCCACTCCTATAAGGGCCGTCACCACCCACTCCTATAAGGACTGTCACCACCGACTCCTATAAGGACCATCACCTTATAACTCCTCTATAACTCCTCCAGCCATCATGTCACCACCGACCTCTATAATTCCTACAGCCATCATGTTACCACCTGCCTCTATAACTTCTGTATCCAGCATGTCACCGCCCCACCTCTATAACACCAGCCACTATGGCATCACTTGCCTCTATAACCCCACCATCCACCATTTCACTACCTGCCACTATAACTCCTCCAGCCATCACGTCACCACCTGCCTCTATAACTTCTCCAGCCATCACGTCACCACCTGCCTCTATAACTTCTACAGCCATCATTTCACCACCTTCCTTTGTAATTCCTCCAGCCATCACGTCACTACCTGCCTCTATAACTCCCCCAGCCATCATGTATCAATCGGCCTCTACACCTTCTCCAGCTATCATGTCAACACCTGCCTCTATAACCCCATCAGCCATCATGTCACCACCTGCCTCTATAACTACTCTAGCCATTATGTCACCATCGGCCTCTATAACTCGTCCAGCCATCATGTCACCACCTTCCTCTATAACTCCTGTAGCTGGCATGTCACCACCCCACCTCAGTAACACCAGCCATCATGTCAACACATGCCTATATAACCCCGCTATCCATCATTTCCCTACCTGCCTCTATAACTCCTCGAACCATCATGTCACTACCTGCCTCTATAACTCTTCCAGCCATCATGTCACCATCGGCCTCTATGACCCCACCAGCCATCATCTCACCACCTGCCTTTATAACTCCTGCAGCTCTCATATCTCCTCTTGCCTCTATAACTCCTGCAGCTATCATCTCACAACCTGTCTCTATAACTCCTCTATCGATCACGCCTCCATCTGCCTCTGTAACTCCTCCAGCCATCACGTCACCTTCGGCCTCTATAACCTCTCCAGTCATCATGTCACCACCTGCCTCTATAACTCCTCCAGCCATCATGTCTTCAACAGCCTCTATAACTTCTCCAACCATCCTGTCACCTCTTGCTTCTATAACTCCACCTGCCATCATGTCACCATCGGCCTCTATAACTCATCCAGACATTATATCACCATGGGCTCTATACCTCCTATAGCCATCATGTCACCACCAGCCACTTTAATTCCTTCAGCCATCATTTCACAACCTGCCTCTATAACCCCTCCATCTATCAGGTCACCTTCGGCCTCTATAACCACTCCAGCCATCATGTCACCACGGACCTCTATAACTCCTCCAGCTATTATGTCAACACTTGCCTCAATAACTCCTCCAGCATTTCACCACCGGCCTCTATAACTCCTTGAATCATCATGTCACCACTGGCCTCTATAACTCCTTCAACCAACAAGATCAGGTAATAACACTTGAACCTCCAATATTGAGACACACTAGATCAAAATGCTGTTGAGAAAAATCCTTCTTAACATTGAGATGGCCTTTGACAAGGCGCTGGCTTCCTCCCCTTCGAGGCCACTAGAGTGATATCGACTCTCATATAAATTCACGTATCACAATCCTCTAAAACAACTCTTTTTATGACATTAATCCCATGAGAACAGAGCAGACTCCATGTATGTTACACCTTGCGACGACCTCTTCTCCAAATATAGATATTCCTGAACGGTGCTTGGCAACAAAGCCTGCTGGCTTTGTTGACTATTTTTTCATATTTTCCGTAATTGTTATTAAATATTGTCAATTGTGTTTTTTATTCGTGCTCTCTGTAATGATCCATTTAATTTGACTTATTTGTGTAATGAACCTATGTCTGTTCACATATCTGTTTGTAACAACTGTTGTGTAATTTATCTATCTTTACCTAAGGTTTGTTTAATATTTATTCTCAAATGGTTACCACAGTATACCAATTCTCACCCGTAACATACCCACTCTTGAAGCTGCCACTAACATCCCTCTCCAGGCAACTCGCACAAAGCCGTACACGAGATAGACCACCCCTTATACACCTACAGGAGATATGACTTTGATAAACTATTAACCAGTGTCTTGGTAATACTTAATCAGTTCTTCAGCACAACCGAACTTGAAACTGCCTCTGTCGAATTTCCTGCTTCATTAAACAACCTCCTTGGAAGCGTTCATTGGCTTTCTTAGGATTGGTTCCTCTCGCTCCTGGCCTACCGTCCTGACAGGCATTACCGTCGCAGCGGGTGCCACATACCGATGGGCTTCCTGAGAGCGGACATCATCTGGTTCCAGTGGGAGAGGGCCTTCCCAGTAGCCTGTGTTCCGACAATCACGTGACCCACCGACCTGGCCTGCCCTCCCTCACTGTTGTATTCGGCCACCGTCACCCGCAGCTGGATATTCTGCAGAAAGGCAGAAGGGACATAATGCATTTTAATATATTTAACATTTTTATCCTGTCTCATATTTTGCATGTTTAAGAATATAAGTCATTATTATTTAAACACTGTTTATGGACTGTATCCAATGCTGTGAGCTTTGCCGCCAGTGACCACTGGTGACAACATCTAGACCTGATAAAATATTTAGTTTGCTTTAGCTTAATTGATCTGCATGTCTTTAGCTAAAATTCATAGGAAGGCTCATTTGATACTCACTTTACCCCTCAGTGTCTCACTTCATTCATGTCTGTCTGTCTATCTGAATCTCTGTCTTGCTTACTTTTGGGCTGGCTCTATCTTCCTCCTTCAGCCAACTCTCAATTCCTCCACCACATCGGCTCACCTGCCACTATCTAGCTTTCTTCCCATTCGAGGTGGTTCTCCCTCTCGGAAGTATAAAGTACGCTTACCAGCAATCAGTTTGTTACGGGCTCATAAAAGCCCGTGCTACATGGAAATTTTGTTCAAAGTAGCTGAACCTAAAACAACAACAATCAATTTGGGTTATTCTCAGTGATTACTCATAGGCGTACTTTTTTCCCCTGTGACCGTAAGAAACTATTATTTGTAGATTATTTTTAGTAGTGGCCATTTTTAGTTACCTCGTTGACGCGATTGATTGTAGTCGTGGTTAGTTTTAGTTACCTCGTTGACGCAATGGTTTAAAGTTCAGGTCATTTTTAGTTATCTCGTTGATGTGATTGTAGCCGTGGTCATTCTTAGTTACCACGTTGACGCATTTGTTTGTATTTGTGGACATTTTTAGTTACCATGTTGACGCGACTGTTTATAGTCATTGTGCGGTAAATCTCTCAGCAGGAATTTATTTGTTTATTAATTTATTATTTTTTCTAATTTACTGTTGATTTAAAGCGGACTGTATATTTAGAATTATCCTGCATTTGTTACAAATTTATTAGTCTACTATCTAATAGATAGTTATTTACAAACAAGCACAGTTTAGCTGTTATATATAGAATTTTGCTTATTTCATAAGCCCTGCACATGTCCAGATCAAATAAGCCTCATCGTCTTGTCGTCGACCAATATTGGCATCAGAGCATGCTTCGTGCAGACCAATGTCTTAATGTTTGTTGCCAATGTTTTAAGGCATCACAGCTTACCTGCCGGATTAATACTCCATAAAAGATGCAATAAAACTATAAAAGCTATAACATGACATTAAATATTATAATATAAATGTGAGACGCTGACCCCTTTAGGTATTGCTCATACCTCGTAACCGTAGTAACCGTAACTAATATTATCTGGGCCTGATTTTATCTAATAGGTCAAAACGGAAAGAAAGCCACCTCACTACTTCTCAACATGCATCTTGAATGACATATTGGGGAGTCGACTGCTACCAGCCGTGGAGTGAGGACGTTTACCGACCCTCCGTGGCTCCGTGGGATCCCTTGATTGTTTCAAGCGTAGGTTGGACATTTATATGAATGAACTAAGAAATAGGCAAGCTTTGAAATTGGGAATATACATGCAATCATTGAAAACAGCCTTATTGAGGAATGATGAAGACTGGGTGATGATGTCATTGAACATTAGGGATGCTTAGAACTGCGCGGTAATTAGGTAACTAAAATTAGGTATCTTCTTGAGATGATTTCAGGGCTTTAGTGTCCCCGCGGCCCGGTCCTCAACCAGGCCTCCACCCCCAGGAAGCAGCCCGTGACAGCTGACTAACTCCCAGATACCTATTTACTGCTAGGTAACAGGGGCATTCAGGGTGAAAGAAACTTTGCCTATTTATTTCTGCCTCGTGCGGGAATCGAACCCGCGCCACAGAATTACGAGTCCTGCGCGCTATCCACCAGGCTACGAGGCCCCTCGCCGGAAGGTGTTCCCTACCTAGAGTGCCAGAACGACCTGGGCCAACGACCATGCGTCGCTGAGGTACTAAAAATGACTGCTAATGAGCAATCGTTTCTAACGGCCACAGGGAAAAAAAGCAACCCGTTCTCGCAAATTTAATAAGTCAATATTGACTTATTAAATATGTGCATAAGTGACACTTAACATAATAGATACCCTTAAAAAGATTCATAGAAAACACCGACCTTACCTAACCTACTTAGTATGTTAAGATAAGCATCTTATTGCTTCGTAATTACAATTATTACCTAACCTATAATAGGTATAGGTTAAGTAATAATTGTAATTGCGAAACAATAAGATGCTTATCTTAAGATACTAACAAGGTTAGGTAAGGTTGGTGTTTTCTATGAATCTTTTTAAGGGTATCTATTATGTTTAGTATATCACCTATGCACGTAGTTACTAAGTCAATATTGACTTTACGAATTTGCGAGAACGGGTTGAAAAAAGTACAACTACGAGCAATCGTTAATCACGGTCACGGGAATATATTTGTCGACGGATGCCGGCCACCACCAAGTTTTACAGAAATGTAGCTATGCCTACGAGCAAACGTTTGCTGCGGTAACGGGAAAAAAAGGTACGCCTATGAGCAATCACTGAGAAAACCCAAATTGATTTCTTGTAGGCATACTTTATATTACTACTCTTTCCATTCCTCCTCTCATCTACCTTTAAACTGGCTTTCCTCTTCTCCCCATTCTTTCATTACTTTTCTGCCCATTCATTTTCCTCCCTCTTTCGTTCTTCATTTCCTCCCTCATCTAAGCTTTTCTTCATTCGCTTTCCTCTCCAGCCTCATATTGGTATCTCCCCCCCCCCTCTGTCTTATCTTCCCTCTCATTTTTGGCTTCCTCCTCTCTCATCTTGGTTTCTCATCCTTCCCTGCCTTCACTTCCCTCTCCTCCCATCTTGGCTTGCCCCTCCCTCATCTAGGCTTCCTCCCCCTCCTACGAGACTCACGTGAAGTGCGGGGGCCGGAACGCTGAAGATCATAGCCTCGTTGAACACCGGTGAACGGGTGTCCTTCTTGATACTCGTCTTCTTCTTCATCACCTTCTTACCGTTCTGCAGCACATACACCTGTGGAGAGTGGTTTGGTCGTTAGGCCTATTGTGGTCTGGTTTGGTTGTTAGGCCAAATGTAGGGCCTATTGTTTGGTCGTTATAACTGTTGTTGGTGGTTTGGTCATCAGCCTGTTGTAGAGTGGTTTGGTCGTTAGACCATTAGTAGGTAGGGTGGTTTGGACGTTAGGCCTAGTGCAGGGTAGTTTGGTGTGTTGGGGGGATGGTAAGGCAATGTAAAGGGGTTTAGTTGTCAACATTTTATCTTCTTGTATGGCAGTTTAGTCACTAAACAGTGGTTTTGCTCCTTTTCTAGGGTAGTTTGATTGTTAGTATGATAGATTGGTTGTTATCAGAGTGGTTTGGTAGTTAATGGGGGGGGGGGGTCATCAGGAAGGCAATTGGGTCATTTGACATTTCATGTCAAATTAAATCCTTAGAGATTGATATTGTCCTTGTCTTAGCTAGCTTGTAATTGTTTCAGGACAAACTATACAATGATAGACATAACATTATAGGCGTGGGATTGCTGGATTATTTCTAATATAGGTTAGATTCAGAGGTATATATATATATATATATATATATATATATATATATGACTGAAAACTCTCACCCCAGAAGTGACTCGAACCGGGTGCATGGGGTGTGAGTTTTCAGTCGCATATAGTCCTGGGGACCATTCAGGCTTGTTTGCATATATATATATATATATATATATATATATATATATATATATATATATATATATATATATATATATATGGAGAGAGAGAGAGAGAGAGAGAGAGAGAGAGAGAGAGAGAGAGAGAGAGAGAGAGAGAGAGAGAGAGAGAGAGAGAGAGAGAGAGAGAGAGAGAGGTGAAAACATGGGGGGATACATAAGAACATAAGAATAGAGGTAACTGCGGAAGGCCTATTGGCCCATACGAGGCAGCTGCTATCTACATACAAAGATTAATCAAGTGTAATTGGCCTGTTATGTTGAACGGTGTCTTCTGTGTTGGTATCGTTATGTTCTTGTCTTGTCCTTACTCTCATGGTGGGTAGAGTAAATAGTTCCGTGATTTGGGTGTTCATGGTAGGTTGTTCTATTCTTATGTGAATTGCTTCAAGAATTTGTAATGAATAAGAAATAGGGAAATGGGTCAAGGGGACAATTATGATCTTCAGCCACATTTCTGTAATACATCGTCTGCATTGGCAAACACAGAGAGAGATAAAGACGAACTCCTAGATAGATATTTAAAATCCATTCAAGAAATTATAACGAAGTAGTGAATATAATCCCCCCAAAATGGTTATATATTCATTAGAACTTTCACAAAGAACAACAAATTGATCCCCTAAAATTATCAGATAAATGTAGCTCTCTCTCTCTCTCTCTCTCTCTCTCTCTTGTAGGCAACAAATACAAGTTGAACGTACCTTAACGAAGGGGTCAGCTGTAGTCTTTTCTCCTGTCCAGTGGAGACTGCGTGCCTTCACCACCACCACGGTCAGCCTCTCAGCCGTAGGCAAGTACGATAGGGAGAACATTATCTCTCCATACCCAACACCCTTCTACAGGTATTAGAAAAGGAATTAGAAAGCATTTCAATGTTTTAACAAGAGTTTTAATTTATTAGACAAACACTGGATCGTGTTTGAATTAGTTAGAATGTATTATATGGTATTGATGTTGATATAACACGATACACCAGTGTTAAAAGGCGCGTGACTAGTGTTTGAACACTCTGTAAGGAGCTTCATAGTGCCAAATGATGCAGTGGACGTGGTTAGGTGTTATAATGGTGAGACGAGAAGAGCGTCGAGGAGCATCAGGAAGCTAAGAGGCAATGTTTGTTGTGTTAAATTAAGTGTAGGTGGAATATAACAATGATTCTCAATATTACTTAGCGAAATACACTTATGATACACAATATTACTTAGAAAAATACACTTATGATACACAATATTACTTAGCGATATAGGCGTCAACGCTTATATCCTTTAAGAACTAACCAGTTTTAATAAACCAACTCAATTGACTATTTTACATTACTTGATGACTGCAAAATTATGAACAGCGCGATAGACACTTCACAGTAGAAACTAATTAACGTATATTGAGGGACTGCTGCAGGTTTACATCTGGTATACTTCGGGTAAACTATGTCTGTCTTTCAACTGCATCATAGTGTCAGTTACCAATGAGAGAGAATTTAGGTGGAAACTAACAGACGCTATCTCCTCCCCTCCAGTGACAGACAAATGATCCTGCTCCCCTCATGCTACAGACAAATCTGTCCCCCTCCCCTTTGGCGACAGTTAAGTGCCCCCTCCACTCTCGCGACAGACAGGTGCCCCTTCCCCATTACTGACAATTGCCCTTCCCCATTACCTGCCCCTCCTTTCTTGCCACAAACACATCTCTCCTCTCCTCTAGCGATAGACATGTGTCGTCTCTCTTCTTGCGTCAGATATGCCTGGCAACACACACTCACCTGACCCATGTCTGTGAGAGGGAGGACGAGGGCGCAGGGGGTCGAGAGGTCGACGTCTGTGAGTCTAAGCTGAGCCTCGCCGATGAGCGTGTTGGTGAACTTGTCCGAGGCGTACATGTAGAATGCCAGGGCGCGGAGTGGAGGCTCCTCCTCCTCCAGAGCAAACAAGAACCTCTCTCGGTACGTGGGATTGTTGGTTCTCCTGCACACCTGTAGCAGAGGCAAGGGACACTACAGTGTTGGTCTTTAGAAATTACTTACCTGTGTATGACTCAATGATCAAGCTTTACATCTTGGACCCCGCCTTTCCAGCCGCTGGGCGTCTAATGACTCCTGATCTACCATTTTATCACATATACTTCTGAAAATTACTTAAATTGGTTTACAAAACCTGTTCGTCAAATTCATTTAATGTTCACACTACTTTTACACAAAAAAAATTCTAACATTATGTCTCATCGGTGTCTAAAGGTTCACCGGTACCCTCTTGTACAACTGGTGTTCAATGGTAACATTTCCTCTCTTCTCAAAAGAGGAAGAAGATGACATATATTGAACATACTGAACAAAGAGGTTAATACTGGAAGAAGTTGTTCCTTTCTGGAAAACCTCCGACTCTGGTAATGACACAGAAACGAGACAAAAGATCTGGAACAAAATGGAAAATTCGCGAGAAGCACTGGAGTCATGCAAAATTATGCAAATGCAAGTAAATATAATGAACAGGTAAATCATGTTAACGCGAAGCATCAATGAGAAAATCCGTAGTAGCCGTGATGAGGATTCGAACATATGCTCTGGGTACTCCCAAGCAAATGCTTCAGACAACTAGGCCACGACATGGTCGAAGGTAATCCTCATCACGGCTCCTACGCATTTGCTCACTGATACATCACGTTAATGTGATTTCTCTGTGTATTGAAAGAGGAAGCGATAGAGGTTCAGTTCAAACTAGAACTGGTCCAGTTCTTTAAGTCTTTCTTCGTACCTCATCTCTCGTAGTTCTGGGACGATCCTAGTTGCAAAGTTCATTCGCTTATCAAGTTTCTTTGTGTGCTTCTAGAGAGGGGTATCCACGTTGGGATTGCATACTCTAAGATTGGTCTCACGTAGGTGGTCTACAGTGAAAAAATGCTATTGGGACGGTGGGTGTAGAGAGCGGGGGGGGGGGGGGAAAGGTGGGTGTAGAGAGCGGGGGGGGGGGGGGAAGGTGGGTGTAGAGAGCGGGGGGGGGAAAGGTGGGTGTAGAGAGCGGGGGAGGGGGGAAGGTGGGTGTAGAGAGCGGGGGGAGGGGGGGGGAAGGTGGGTGTAGAGAGCGGGGGAGGGGGGAAGGTGGGTGTAGAGAGCGGCGGAGGGGGGAAGGTGGGTGTAGAGAGCGGGGGAGGGGGGAAGGTGGGTGTAGAGAGCGGGGGGGGGGAAGGTGGGTGTAGAGAGCGGGGGGAAGGTCGGTGTACAGAGAGCGGTGGAGGGGGGGACGGTGGGTGTAGAGAGCGGGGGGGGGGGAGGTGGGTGTAGAGAGCGGGGGGGGGGGAAGGTGGGTGTAGAGAGCGGGAAAAGGTGGGTGTTGAGAGCGAGGGGGGGGGGGAGAATGGTGGGTGTAGAGAGCGGGGGGGGGGGGGAATGGTGGGTGTTGAGAGCGGGGAGGGGGGTAAGGTCAGTGTAGAGAGCGGGGGGAGGGGGGGGTAAAGTCAGTGTAGAGAGCGGGGGGTGGGGGGGAAAGGTGGGTTTTCAGAGAGGTAAACACGAACACTCGGTCTGAGTTTAGACATATCAAGGTAAATAAGAGTGTGTATACATCAACAGATGTCTAATAATACACACAAGTAGTGTGCATCCATTATAACCAGGCAGTCAGCGCATCATGAACCAGGGCTGTGTACACCAAACATGCTAAAATTAAATATTGCCAAATCACCTCTCATAACCAAACAACCTAACCTAACCTACGCAGCAACATGGACCAAAATGTCCATGTTGGGAGCCAGTCGGCCGAGCGGACAGCACACTGGACTTGTGATCCTGTGGTCCCGGGTTCGATCCCGGGCGCCGGCGAGAAACAATGGGCAGAGTTTCTTTCATCCTATGCCCCTGTTACCTAGCAGTAAAATAGGTACCTGGGTGTTAGTCAGCTGTCACGGGCTGCTTCCTGGGGGTGGAGGCCTGGTCGAGGACCGGGCCGCGGGGACACTAAAGCCCCGAAATCATCTCAAGATAACCTCAGGAAAATGTTCCTATAATAATTCATGCAACATTAATTTTGCTGGTTAAGTTTTATTGAAAACATAATCAAGTATTTTGGATGCACAGTTCTCAGCCTGCTGAATGATGTCTTCACCGTAAGGACGGACATGTTTGTCCTTGCACAATACAACGCAACAAAACTAACGACTCGCAATAAAAACCACAAGCCCACAATCACCGCACTTCTTGCGTTACTGAACTATCACTCTTTAATATTATGTTACGACATAAATGATAATCTGATCATTCAAACAGGAATTCAAAATCGGTTCATCTTTCCATCTCGAAAAATTCTTTAATAAATATATATAAATTCATATTAATTTTCCTCCTTTCCTTTCGTCGTGGCTCGTTATCGTGGTTTCTATATTGAATTATTTTGGTCTATTGTCTTTACATAATACCCTTTTAGGCCCAGTTTTCAACACCACCAGCCTAAAACATCGAGCTAAGTGCAAAAATAAAATGCAAAAGTTAAAAAATATTACGTTTGGACATGTATGAATTAAACATTGTTGTTAGACTATAATGTTTGTTAATAAAATATTATTATTATTATTGTTATAATTATGAGGAGAGAGGCTGTAAGGGATATGATATTGAGTGACGGTCTCCGCTGGCGAAGCTGGCTAAATGACTTTAATTTAATGTTAAACTAAATTAATATTGAAACAACCTTGTTAGCGTTGAACCTACAGATTTTGTTGGCCGAGTTGTTATACAATAAAGCAGCATGTTACTGGACGATGGGGCGGCGGTGAGAAATAGTGAACTACCCAGTGTTGGGTAAAAGGCAAGAGAGGGAAGTTAACTACATTTCCAGAGGAAAGATAAGTGAATAGAGGTGGTAAAGGTGGGAAGAGGATTAAATAGGGGTAAAGATGAGAGAGAGAACACACACACACACACACACACACACACACCGGGGCGCCTCGTAGCCTGGTGGATAGCGCGCAGGACTCTTAATTCTGTGGCGCGGGTTCGATTCCCGCACGAGGCAGAAACAAATGGGCAAAGTTTCTTTCACCCTAAGTGCCCCTGTTACCTAGCAGTAAATAGGTACCTGGGAGTTAGTCAGCTGTCACGGGCTGCTTCCTGGGGGGTGTGTGTGGTGTGAAAAAAAAAAGTAGTTAGTAAACAGTTGATTGACAGTTGAGAGGCGGGCCGAAAGAGCAAAGCTCAACCCCCGCAAAAACACAACTAGTAAACACACTCAATAGTTTAGGTAAGTCACCCATTTACGTTTTCTTTAGCAGTTGGAATCAATAGCCCTTAGTGCCCCTGGGCGCCAGGGTCCCTCCCACCTCAACAGAATGCTTGATGTGAACACTACTTCTTCCTTTCTATCTTATCTTCTACTCTGCTCACCTCTTAAGCAGTTTAGCAACCACACGCTTTACTTCATAAACCTGATTTAATGTTGGGCTTCACGCCTAACTACTCAAGCTCAGTGGGCATTTTTGGTTGCCTGAACGTCGCTCTGACGTTGTCCACTGATGACGCTTGACATTAAACCAACCTAAAATCATATTGTTAAGGCCACAATAAAAACTTCCTGACCAGCCACGACTAAATAATACGTTCGGTGTATATACAGTAAGAAATGGGAGTACAACTCTACCTTTTGGAGTCTACCTACCTTAACGTACACCATTCGTCATTACTTAAATAACAGTGATTTACACTCTGTTCACTTCCAATACGCTGCTATGCATTTTTTAATATAGATTTTATTCTCTGCAATTAATTAGTCAGATAATTTTTTAAATTAAATGTTTTTTTAAATTAAATTTTAAAGCAAATGTTTATATTTTAAATTAAAAGGTACGTGGATTAGGCGACGTAGTGACCCTCCCCTAGGGCCTAGGCCACGTACTGACCCTCCCCTAGGGCCTAGGCCACGTACTGACCCTCCCCTAGGGCCTAGGCCACGTACTGACCCTCCCCTAGGGCCTAGGCCACGTACTGACCCTCCCCTAGGGCCTAGGCCACGTACTGACCCTCCCCTAGGGCCTAGGGCCTAGGCCCCGTACTGATCCTCCCCCTAGAGCTTAGACCCCGTACTGACCTTCCGTAGGGTCTAGGGCACGTACCGATCCTCCCCCAGGGTCTAGGCCACGTACTGACCCTCCCCTAGGGCCTAGGCCACGTACTGACCCTCCCCTAGGGCCTAGGCCACGTACTGACCCTCCCCTAGGGCCTAGGCCACGTACTGACCCTCCCCTAGGGCCTAGGCCACGTACTGACCCTCCCCTAGGGCCTAGGCCACGTACTGACCCTCCCCTAGGGCCTAGGCCACGTACTGACCCTCCCCTAGGGCCTAGGCCACGTACTGACCCTCCCCTAGGGCCTAGGCCACGTACTGACCCTCCCCTAGGGCCTAGGCCACGTACTGACCGTCGCCAGGAGGAAAGCCACAAAAGTTACCCCCACTCCTGGGTGCCTGTTCACTTCTAGTTGACCAGAGGCATCAGATATGAAAACGTGCCCAAACGCAACTCCCAGCTCGCTAATCAATCCCTGGACCTATCGGTTGCGAGCCAAGTACCTTACCTTGAGGTTACCTTGAGGTGTTTCTGGGGCTTAGCGTTCTCTCGGCCCGGTGGTCGATCAGGCCTCCTCGTTGCTGGACTGATCAACAAGGCTGTTGGACGCAGCTGCTTGCAACCTGACGTATGAATCACAGCCTGGTTGATCAGGTATCCTTCGGAGGTTCTTATCACGTTCTCCCTTGAGCACTGTGCGGGGTCGGCCAGTTATGCACCCTAAGTGTGCAACAGAGGCCATTTAATTTCTGTGCATCTTTTATTCAGCAACATTCAACTTTGATAATATTAACATCTCTGATGTAGATTCCTAATGCTATGGTAACTTTTGTTTGGTGTTGGGCGTAAGGCCTATCGACAAGGTTAGGTTATAAAGACCAGGTACATGTGCTCACTCATCATCCACCAAGAAAACTTTAGTTTTAAACGTAGTCCAGGACTCAAGTAAAGTTTTTCATGTGAACTGAGAAAATGAAATTAATAATTTAGATAATAAATCACTTTAGATAAAAAATGTTAAAATCATCACATCTGTAATACAGTTACCTAATAATACAGACTGATTAATATATATTATATGTTAACGCATTATTTATTTATATAAAGAAAACGTAAATATATCTCAGGGTTAGCAGGGACAAGGATATATCTCAAGGACATAGATATATGTGGGGATGGAGTGAAGCTTGAAGAAGGGATTAAAAGGCAACTTTTCTTTACAGTTAAACCTGTTCTCATATTTGTTGTTATTAAACCCAGGTAAAAAAAAAAGCTTTGGTGTTGTTAAATTAAATACGACGCAAAACTGAGGCAAAGAGAGAGAGAGAGAGAGAGAGGTGTGGACAACAGAGAGGATACATTGGGGTGTAGACAACAGAGAGGTCACATAGGGTGTGGACAACAAAGGAAGCACATGAGGTGTGGACAACAGAGAGGACACATAGGGTGTGGACAACAGAGAGGACACATAGGGTGTGGACAACAGAGTGGACACATATAGGGTGTGGACAACAGAGGAGACACATATAGGGTGTGGACAACAGAGGAGACACATATAGGGTGTGGACAACAGAGGAGACACATGGGGTGTGAAAAATAGAGATGACACATAATATGTGGACAAGATAGATGACACTTGGAGGTGTACACAGCAGAGAGGACACATGTAGTGTGGACAACAGAGAAGACACATGTTACGGACAACAGAGAGGACACATGAGGTGTGGACAACAGAGAGGACACATGGGGTATGGAAAACAGAGAGGACACATGCGGGAATGGACAACAGAGAGGAAACATAGGGTATGGACAACAGAGAGGACACATAGGGTGCGGATAACAGAGAGGACACATGTGGTGTGGATAACAGAGAGGACACATGAGGTGTGGACAACAGAGAGGACACATGAGGTGTGGACAACAGAGAGGATACATAGGGTGAGGGCAACAGAGAGGACGCATGGGGTGTGGACAACAGAAAGGACACATGTGGTGTGATAAACAGAGAGAACACATGGGGTGTGGGCAAAAGAGAGGACACACTGTGGTGTAGACAAGAAAGCGGACATATAGTGTGTGGACAACAGGGAGGACAAATGGGGTGTGGAAAACAGAGAGAGCACATGGGGGAGTTGACAACAGAGAAGACGGGGGGGGGGGTGTCTACAACCAACCCATCCTCCGAATTGACAGTACGATTTAATACTAAGTGTAATAAGTACTCTTTATTACTGTCATAAACAGTGCATAATTGCACTTATGGGGCTGTTACTTTTACCCAACCCCCTCCCCCCGATTTAATTCTCCTCGTTTTCTGTTAAATTTCAATAATAATTTCACCAGCCCAAGTGGGCTGGTCGAGCGCCGTAGACTTTACTCCTGAAGATACTAGCCAGTGAGGCTAAGCGAACGCTGTGGTTGGGGCGCTGTAGACTACGTTTCATGAAGGTACTAGCTGGTGGGGTCGGTCCGGCGTTGCCGACTTTGTTGCTTGAGCGTACCAGTAGGTGCACAACGAAGACCTCTTCAGAGGCACCTTGTGGTCGCCCTCCGTGAAGCAGGCCAGCAACGCCAATCTGGTTGACATCGCATAGACTTGTATATATTATAATGGTGATGTGAAAATAATAACGGGTTATTTTAAGTGTTCTTTCACTTTTACCTTTAAACATTGCACTATATTCCCACCAAGATTAGGTTTCTCTGAACTTGAGTAGGATCATACAGTTTATAAAGAACCCGGTTACGAAGGGTTCGTAACATGAGGAAGCCAAGAAATGGCTACTAAAGTTCAACCCAAGTAAATGTTGGGTAATGAAACTAGGCGGAGGAAAATAGAAGGCCAGACACTGGATACCGAATTGGAGATGAAGTCCTTCACGACACGGACAGAGAGAAAGATCTAGTTGATATCACGCCAAACCTGTCTCCTGAAATCTAATCAAAAGAATAACATCCGCGGCGTATGCGACGCTGGCTAACATTAGATACATTAGCCTTAGATACATGTGTAAGAATCTTTTAGACCCTTGTATACCACGTATATATGGCCAATCCTGGAGTAAGCGGCCCCAGCATGGAGCCCGTACCTTATCCAGCACAAGACGAAACTGGAAAGAGTTCAGAGATGCACTAGGCTAGTCCCAGAACTAAGGGGCATGAGTTACAAGGAAAGGCTGATGGAACTGCACCTTACATCGCTGTTTAACGTAAAGAAATGCACGGGGAGACATGATTACCACATTCAAAATTCTCAGGGGAATTGAGAGGGTAGACAAGGTGGATTATTCAACACGGTTTTACACGCACAAGGGGACACAGGTGGAAGCTCTACCCGTCTCCACCTCCACCTGCCTCCATATCCTCCCATCTCCAGCTTCAACCTCCTCCACCTACATCCCTCCCCAACTCCTCCAGCTCCGCCTCCTCCACCCCTCCGGACCTCCACCCCCAACCCTCCACCACGCCTCCAGCTCTACCCTTGCCCACATTCCGTCCTCTCCACCATCACCTCTCCCCACCTCCTCAGCCTCCACCTCTCCACTTAGAATCCCACCCCCATCCCTACCCAGCCTGGCCTCCACACCCACCGAAAGAACGAGGAGCAAGGAACGGAAGAAAATCTGGGGTGGGCGGAAGGAGTGAAACGGAAAGCGATAAAGAGGTCGCCAAGAATTAAACACAAAGTTCAAAGAGGTTTTTAAAGTAGACTCCAACCCCAGGGTGACCTGAAGTGTGTCAGACAACCCCAGGGTGACCTGAAGTGTGTCAGACAACCCCAGGGTGACCTGAAGTGTGTCAGACAACCCTAGGGGTGACATGAAGTGTGTCAGACAACCCCAGGGTGATCTGAAGTGTGTCAGACAACCCTAGGGGTGACATGAAGTGTGTCAGACAACCCCAGGGTGACCTGAAGTGTGTCAGACAACCCTAGGGGTGACCTGAAGTGTGTCAGACAATCCCAGGGTGACCTGAAGTGTGTCAGACAACCCTAGGGGTGACCTGAAGTGTGTCAGACAACCCTAGGGGTGACATGAAGTGTGTCAGACAACCCCAGGGTGACCTGAAGTGTGTCAGACAACCCTAGGGGTGACCTGAAGTGTGTCAGACAACCCCAGGGTGACCTGAAGTGTGTCAGACAACCCTAGGGGTGACCTGAAGTGTGTCAGACAACCCCAGGGTGACCTGAAGTGTGTCAGACAACCCCAGGGGTGACCTGAAGTGTGTCAGACAACCCCAGGGTGACAAACCACCTCTAGGTTGTCTGCGAACACAATGATATGAGAACATTAAGAGAGACCTGGATTATGAGAACATTTTACGTGGCTTGAGATATGAAAACTTTCTGGGAGGTTTGGTACATAACATTCAGAAAAATGAAAGGGGGAGGAGAGAGTGAGAGAGAGTTATAAACGGCAATAAAACGAGGCACCACATAGAAAGGTTATTGGCTGCCAGTGTCAGGCCAGGAAAAAATGGCACTCTTCTAGTCGCTTAGAGTGCCAGACCTTAGAGGGGCCTCGTTGCTTGGATGGATAGCGCGCAGGACTCGTAATTCTGTGGCTCGGGTTCGATTCCCGCACGAGGCAGAAACAAATGGGCAAAGTTTCTTTCACTCGGAATGCCCCTGTTACCTATCAATAAATAGGTACCTGGGAGTTAGTCAGCTGTCACGTGTTGCTTCTTGGTGTGTGTGTGGTGTGAAAAAAATAGTAAACAGTTGATTGCATATGCTAGACTGTCCAACATAAGAACTGCCTTTAGAAACTTGTGTAAGGAATCGTTCAGGACTTTGTATACCACGTATGTCCATACCTAGTTAAACACAAGACAAAGTTAGAGAAGATTCAGAGGTGCACCACCAGACTTGTCCTGGAACTGAGAGATATAAGCTACAAGGAAAGGCTACGGAAGCTGAATCTCACGTCCCTGGAAGTCAGAAGAGTAAGTGGAGACATGATAACCACCTATAAAATGCTCAAAGGCATTTTGGACAAAGACAAACTCTTTAGAACACGAACAAGGGGACATAGGTGGAAACTGAGTATACAAATGAGCCACAGAGACATTAGAAAGATTTTTTCCAGTGTCAGAGTAGTTAACAGATGGAATGCCTTAGGAAGTGATGTGGTGGAGGCTGACTCCATACACAGTTTCAAATGAAGATATGATAGAACCCAGTAGGCTCAGGAATCTGTACATCAGATGATTGACGGTTGAGAGGCGGGACCAAAGAGCCAAAACTCATCCCCCGCAAGCACAACTAGGCGAGTACAACTAGGTGAAAACACACAGATGTTTAATTGTTCCTTCTTTGCAGAAACATTCCGAGCATCAAAGGATGTGTGAGATCAGAGGAGGAGGACACAATAGAGTTTAATTGTAAAGGATTAAGCATTACCTGCTCGCCCCTGACGCCTGGGAGGATAATGACCTCCCATGTTAACCTGCAGAGTGGGAGAAGCTTGTGGGAGAGCAGGGAGAGGAGTGTTCTTTTTTATATTATTATTTTCTACCACAGACGTGGCCACACATTTACAATGCTAACCAGCATATATACATTTTCTTCTGTCCTCCATGGACAGGGTGAGAGATCTGTTAAACATATAGTTCAAGGGTTTATTGAACATTCAACCACAGAAGGTGATTCGGTGCTTTTAAAATGCTAAGCTAACCTACATACGTAAATACATAGATTTTACGTATGCCCTACGTAAAGTGTTCGATGTGTTTTTTACATAGTCATTAATGTGCATTTACAAACGTGAAATGTAATTCTGATCAGTTTCCATATTTACTTTATACATACACACACACACACACACATATACGTGCATATACATTTATACATACATATATACACACACATGCATTCACATACATTTGTCTCTTCTACTCTGACAGGGTTAGATAGCTGATAGAGAAACTAGTGTGCAATTAAGCACTTAATCACTGAAGGTGATTAAGGTGCTTTAACAAGCTCAGGTTATATAGTTACATCACATACATATATTGTATAATTGATACATTACATGGTCAATCTTGGGTACAAGTCCAATATATCATCAAGCGTTCCAGTACTCGTACAGTAATAACAGAGTTCAGCATACCTTAGCCCAGGAGGGCGAGAGTCAGTCAGTATGGGACATTCTACAATATAATGTGAGTGGGTAAGGGAGGAGAGTGGGTAAGGGAGGAGGGAGAGTTGATACTAAAGAAGGAGGGATACGATAGGGTGGGTAAAGGATGGAGAGGATAGGATGGGTAAGGGAGAAGGGAGAGAATGTGTGAGCAAGGAGGTAGGTGAGAAAATGAATTAGGGATGAGAGAAAGTGAGGAAAGAGGAGAAAGTATGTGGGATGGAGAGTTATAAAATACTATTCAAGGGAATTAAAGAAAGAGGGATAAGTAGGCAAGGGAGATGGAGAGGAAGATGAAAAAAGAGGAAAAGTAGAAGGAGGGATGTCAGAAACATTTGTGAAAGGGAGAGAAGGATAGAAGAAAAGAGGAATGGAAGGAGGAGAGAGTGGGAGGAACACAGAGAGAGTCAAAGTAGAGTATAAGGGCAAGTGTAAAAAATAATAACTAAACCCAATCGTGTTTGAGCCAAATTAAAGAGAAATAGAGAAAGTGAGAGAGAAGTTAGAGCCGCGCACAGTAGCTACCTAATTGGTCTTTAACAATGCCAGTCACACCTGACATAATACAACCCGTTCTCGCAAATTTAATAAGTTAATATTGACTTATTAAATATGTGCATAGGTGACATACTTAACATAATAGATACCCTTAAAAAGATTCATAGAAAACACCGACCTTACCTAATCTTGTTAGTATCTTAAGATAAGCATCTTATTGCTTCGTAATTACAATTATCACCTAACCTATAATAGGTATAGGTTAAGTAATAATTGTAATTACGAAGCAATAAGATGATTATCTTAAGATACTAACAAGGTTAGGTAAGGTCGGTGTTTTCTATGAATCTTTTTAGGGGTATCTATTATGTTTAGTATATCACCTATGCACGTAGTTAATAAGTCAATATTGACTTTACGAATTTGCGAGAACGGGTTGCATAATAGCCGCCTTACTGCTGTGCATAAACCCTCCCATAATGCTACGGGCTCACCATAGCCCGTGCTACTTGGAACTGTTTGTTCCAAGTAGCTAATCTTTAACAACAACAACAACTCCCATAATGAAAACAACATGAATTGTTTTGTTGCACAGTGACGGATTGTCACGCTTGTCGTGTTGCCAAGTGTAACACGAGGCACTTGGCCAGCAAGCGCAGCTTCGCAGACAACCCCAAGATGGCTCTTACAATACAAGACGTTCACCCAAGAAGCCCAGCACCATGGACAACCACAATCAGGTATTGTAAAACGAGACGTTCAGCCAATAATACTTTCATTCCATGTGCGCCTTCCTCTCTATCAGCGCCTGCAGCAGGCGTTCACCCCTCGCCCACCTCCCGCTTCCAACATCTCCAGATACAGTATCGTATCCTCACGACATACACATGATCATGAAATCTCGGCAAGTGACATAATGGCGGCTCAGACTAAAGATGGCTCCAGCTTCGACTTATCTACGATATGACTTCACCCTAACACTAAATAAATTAAGCTTCCTCACACTAAAGCAGCTTGTATGGAGAGGAACGGCGAGGGGAAGGGCGATAGTTAGTCTGAGACAACTGCTTCTGTCTGGAAGTTGTATGTCGGAACTATAATTATTTGGATTAAGAAAGATAAATAAGAATACAAGAAAAACAAAGACTAGACGGTAAGGGGGAAGAGCAGAGACACAGATAAGACAAAGAAGACGAGAAGATAAACAAATTAAAGAGGTTTAACAATGAAGAAATGGACGATAGGAAGGAACGAAGGAACGAAGGACAGAAAAAATATGGGAGGAAACAAATGGATAAAAATATTTCGTTTGAAAATTTTTAATGAGCTAATTTGATAAGATGTTTTTGGAAACTTGTTCCATAGATCTTCAAACCAATTTTGGAGTCAGTGACGTTGTTTTGGCTAATGTTGTTCTTCACTTGTGTGTGTAAAGCAGGACACATACGGTGAACAATGTTGTTCTTCACTTGTGTGTGTAAAGTAGGACACATACGGTGAACAATGTTGTTCTTCACTTTGTGTAAAGTAGGACACATACGGTGAACAATGTTGTTCTTCACTTGTGTGTGTAAAGTAGGACACATAGAACAATGTTGTTCTTCACTTGTGTGTGTAAAGCAGGACACATACGGTGAACAATGTTGTTCTTCACTGTGTAAAGTAGGACACATACGGTGAACAATGTTGTTCTTCACTTGTGTGTGTAAAGCAGGACACATACGGTGAACAATGTTGTTCTTCACTTTGTGTAAAGTAGGACACATACGGTGAACAATGTTGTTCTTCACTTGTGTGTGTAAAGTAGGACACATAGAACAATGTTGTTCTTCACTTGTGTGTGTAAAGCAGGACACATACGGTGAACAATGTTGTTCTTCACTGTGTAAAGTAGGACACATACGGTGAACAATGTTGTTCTTCACTTGTGTGTGTAAAGCAGGACACATACGGTGAACAATGTTGTTCTTCACTTTGTGTAAAGTAGGACACATACGGTGAACAATGTTGTTCTTCACTTGTGTGTGTAAAGTAGGACACATAGAACAATGTTGTTCTTCACTTGTGTGTGTAAAGTAGGACACATACAGTGAACAAGAGGGTTCTCAGGACGGAGCCCAGCTCCAGCTGCTACTGCTCTCCACACTCACTGTACTCTATATATATGCTGCCCCTTGACCCCTGCGTCACCACCATATCCTGGTATGCTGCCCCTTGACCCCTGCGTCACGACCATATCCTGGTATGCTGCCCCTTGACCCCTGCGTCACGACCATATCCTGGTATGCTCCCCTTGACCCCTGCGTCACGACCATATCCTGGTATGCTGCCCCTTGACCCCTGCGTCACGACCATATCCTGGTATGCTGCCCCTTGACCCCTGCGTCACGACCATATCCTGGTATGCTGCCCCTTGACCATTGCGTCACGACCATATCCTGGTATGCTGCCCCTTGACCATTGCGTCACGACCATATCCTGGTATGTTGCCCCTTGACCCCTGCGTCACCACCGTGTACTCGTATGCTGTCCCTTGACCCCTGCGTCACCACCGTGTCCTCGTATGCTGCCCCTTGACCCCTGCGTCACGACCATATCCTCATATGCTGCCCCTTGACCCCTGCGTCACCACCGTGTACTCGTCCAGGTCATGAGGTCACCTCTAGTACACAATGATCCTAACTTCCTTACCTTGTCCCGCTCCTAGGCGGGGCCCTGTGATAGTTCTCATTGTATTCAGTCGGGATTTTGCTTTATCGTTCACATATTGAATTTGCTTGTTGAATGTCATTTTAGAATCGATGTCCTGAAGGTTAATGTCCTGAATACGTAGGTGCCTGTCTGGAGTGTTGCCGCCTAGTCTCATGCCTTTGGACTTCTGTGCAGATATTTTTAGCCCTAAAAGGCTGCTTTCAGATGTTACTTCATCTAATGCCCCTTGAACATTATTTAAAAGTGAAGGACCTGTAATGACTAATGCTACATCATCAGCATATCTTAGCTAATTAACCCCCTTCTGCAAATGTCATGGTAACGAGGTTTTCCATAAGGATGTTAAAAAGACTAGGACTGAGGACTCCTCCTTGTGGAGTCCCATTCTCATGCAAGTCGGAGTCCGACACTTGTCTCCGGTGTGACGTCATGGACCCTGTCTCCGGTGTGACGTCATGGACCCTATTTCAATTGTGACGTCATGGACCCTATTTCAAGTGTGACGTCATGGGGTCCTATTTCGGTATTTCCCCACAGAAAATGAAGCCAGTGACGTCACAAGCCGAGTACACAACACCCAGCCCTGATTGGCTGCTGACGGGGATGGCCAACAAATAAAATCGACTCATCCAACGCAGTGTTGCCAGCACACATGTCTAATATTTGTTTTTCATTTATATATTTTAGAATGGAGTGAACCTTTGATGAGTGTTTTCTTTTGATGAATGAGTTTGCTCAATTACTTTATTTTTATAGATAATATTTGCAGCGAATAAATGACTGAGTTTGATGAAAGTTTTTTTTAAGTGCGATAGTTTAGTGAAGATGGAAGGGAAGAGGGACATGCAGACCCGGCCAGCCAGAACAAACTAATAAGATAATAATGTGACTAAATTAAAAATAAATGGTATTCAAAATTTAATGTTTTTAAATGTGATGTTTAAAAATGTTACTAAAAATGTTAAGGATTGTACTGTGTGGGCCTTGGGCCTGTGACTGGCCGCCCCTGTGAGGATATAACTTCCTTATTTGACGCAATATTTATCCCCTAGAATACGACGCACAGTTTATTTTACATCCAGGTACCCATTTATTGCTGGGGGCAAAGGTGCTGCAGTGAAGGTAACGGTGCCCAATCGTCCCTCCTTGTCTGGGGTTACAACTCTGGTTATTTTACTCGTATTCTTGATATTTATTGATCTCCTCTTTATTTTCTGTTATATCAAGAGAACAAATACACATCTTTCTGTGTTCCCTGGGTCCCCTGGGTCCTCTGGGTCCTCCAGGTCTTCTAGGTCCCTTGGGTCCCTTGAGCCTCTAGGTCCCCTGGGGTTCCCTGGGTCCTCTAGGTCCTTTGGGTCTTCTAGGTCCCATGGGTTCACTAGGTCCCCTGGGTCCTCTAGGTTTCCTGGGTCCCCTGGGTCCTCTAGGTCCTCTGGGTCCCCTGGGTCCTCTAGGTCCTCTGGGTCCCCTGGGTCCTCTAGGTTCCCTGAGTCCCCTAAGTCCTCTAGGTCTCCTGGATCCCCTGGGTACTCTAGGTCCCTTGGGTCCCCTGGGTCCCCGGGGTCTTCTAGGTCTCCTGGGTCTCCTGGGTCCCCAAAAAATCTTATGTAATTTTAAAGATATTAATTTAAAAATGAGCATATCATGGAATTTACAGCCTATGAAATCACTTGACGGTAGACCGATGGTCTCGCTTCATGCAGGTCCGCGTTCAATCCCTGACTGTTGAAGTGGCGGTGCACTTCCCTTCCCCCCTCATCTGATCCCTGATACATATCCTGGTCCCATTCAAGTGCTACCTGTATGTAATAGCTTAGCCTTTTCTCCTGATAATTTCCATCTATTGCTCCTCACGTTTCAAAAGCGAGAATGACCGAGGGTCGAACCTTCGTTTGGATGAGACAACCGAGCATCCCACCTTCGCTGAAGCACTTGCGCAACAGCAGTAATTACGTAGTTGGATGTAAAACTTTCCAGGGTTCCAGTACCTGATTCCAGATCTAACTATCCCCCTATCCCCACTGATCCGAAAAGAAAATACTAATACAATATCATATTTACAAATACCTGTTTACAAAATAGGAAAATGAATAAATTAGTGATATAAAGTGAGGAAATATAACTTCAAGAGCAGAAGGAAACATAAAACAAGGAGATAAAGCAGACGATGAACAAATAGGACTTGTAAGACAGGTTTAAAGTAGAAAATATTATCAAGAAGAGTGAGATGTAATATGAGAGAGGCCACGGAAGATGACAAGCAGGTGATGCAATACATCAACGATTGTATTAAAGATGTTCAAACAATACATCAAAGATGACAAAGAAGTGATCCAATAAGTAACAAAAATTAGGAAGAAGAATGGGAAGCATTCGACAACAAAGTTAAACAAAGTCTACGAGGTTCAGAAGGCCAAGAAAAGTATTAAAGCCACCCTACCCCCTCCCCTCCCCTACCCCCTCCCCAGTATACACGAGGCCGCGCCGAAATCATTATACGAAGGGGTAAAATAACGAAGAGAATGCGCAGGGAACTTAAAAAAACATAATAGTTTATAAAGTAATTAAACGTAACAAATAAGATAGGAAAACTCCAAGAAACTCGTAGATAAAATACAGAAGAGTCGACGTAGGGCGTGAGCACTCACCCGAGTCTGCATGTTGGTGGACTTGTCAGGGAGGAGGAAGACCCTGACGTAGGAGTCGACGGCCGCGTGAGGGTCGGGGCCCACCAGGTCCCGCCCCTCCACCACCACCACCTCCAGGTCGGCAGTGTCGCTGAGGGACAAACACAACCACAGTTAGTGAGAGAAACGCCTCCCATCACACACTCCTCACTTTAAAAGGTATATACGGAACATGTGGGATAACATATACTTGTTCGCAGCTTAGGAGAGAGAGAGAGAACATCTTCTGCACTACGGTAAAATAAAAATATTTTCAGTTGCTTCATACCCCACCCGAACACAGCGGCCACACCTGACACCAGTCCTGTGTACCAGTATACACCTACACACCCGTCCTGTGTACCAGTATACACCTACACACCCGTCCTGTGTACCAGTATAAACAACGCATATAGTACAATATAACAGTACAGTCACTAACAAGAGCAGTAAAGTCACTAACAGTTGCACTAAAGCCATAAACAATGGCAGCAAAATAACTAATTACAGAGTAAACTCATTAATAATAGCAGTAAAAATCACTAACAATAGAAGTAAATTTTCTAGCCATAGCAGTAAGGGCATTATCAATAGCACTAAATTGACTAAAATAGCAGTAAAGTCACTAATAATAGTAAAATTACTAACAATAGCAGTAAAGTCGCTAACAATAGCAATAATAATGTTACTAACAATAGCAATAATAATGTTACTAACAATAGCAATAATAATGTTACTAACAATAGCAATAAAGTGGCTGACAATAGCAATAGATCTCTATCAATAGCAAAAAAGTCCCTAACAATTGTAGTGGATTATAAATATTTATTTTTCATTATTATAATTAAGAGTAATTATGAGGAGAAAACACAGAGCCACTAACAATAGCAGTAGAACCAACAGCGATGAACAACCAATCAACGAGACTAGTGTGGCAAATAATACCAGTAAACAAAATAGAAACAATCTAATTTATTCTAATTAGATAGTGTTTATAATTCAAGGTCATTTTGCTGTAGAGATGAGTGGAGCCAATCTCACGGCACTATATCCACCTTATATCTCCTCCCCAGACAACCCGTCCTCACACTAGGCTGGTTAAAGCAGCGGCCGTCCTCCCCAGACAACCCGTCCTCACACTAGGCTGGTTAAAGCAGCAGCCGTCCTCCCCAGACAACCCGTCCTCACACTAGGCTGGTTAAAGCAGCAGCCGTCCTTCCCCCAAGACGCATTCTTCAATTTTAACATACTGTGCATTAATAATTGGTTTGCTCTCGTATATAAGTTATTATTATTATACATACAAGTTATGTTAGGTTAGGTTAGGTGTTTAGGTTCTGTTGGCAATTTTTTTGTATATGTAGTACGTGGGTGAAGCATTTACAGCGTTGTGGTTCGAACAAAATTCGTCAGTGAAGCACTTGTTCCGGAAGTGTTCGAACGTCAGCAGTTGTGAGTCGTGTGTAAACCGTTTTTCATTCATAAACAGAGGGGTTTGGCGGGTGTATGGAATCACTTTTGGATCTTTGTTTGGAGGACGGACTGCACTTCTGGACTTCTGCTCTGCTGAATCTAAGTTGAAATTTTATTGTGTTTATAACTATGCACTGTGTTAGACAATGTTCTAGTGGTCTGTTGTGGCTGTAACTGTGCACTGTGTTAGACAATGTTCCAGTGGTCTGTTGTGGCTGTAACTGTGAACTGTGTTAGATAATGTTCCAGTGGTCTGCTGTGGCTGTAACTGGGCACTGTGTTAGACAATGTTCCAGTGGTCTGTTGTGGCTGTAACTGTGCACTGTGTTAAACAATGTTCCAGTGGTCTGTTGTGGCTATAACTGGGCACTGTGTTAGACAATGTTCCAGTGGTCTGTTGTGGCTATAACTGGGCACTGTGTTAGACAATGTTCCAGTGGTCTGTTGTGGCTATAACTGGGCACTGTGTTAGACAATGTTCCAGTGGTCTGTCTGGAATTTCTCCACAGTGCTGACATGATGGTGACGGTAAGAACGACGATGATGGTGAACCATTCAGTGTAGTGTACTCACCTAGTTGTGCTTGCTTACACAGGTTCCTGAAGGCAGTTGTGATGTTAGCCAGCCTCGCACATGCCTCTAGTGTGGCTCTCCACCTAGGACCCCACACATACCCTGGACTTTAGCAGCACAAAATTATCAGCATATAGACTCACATGTTCTCTCTTACTATTCAGTACCGCACGAGGCCAACCACTACAGCCATTTAGAACACGAGTGCAACGAACAACCAAAACCTCTGTCACTATATATTACAGTTTACTAGCTATCAACAGCAGCATCACCGTGGACTATAGCAGTCAGTGTAACTAAAAATATAGCCGTATAGAAATCAAGTGCGTTTCTGCCCGAAACGCATTGCGTAATAGTGGCTTTAGGCATTGTATGTACTAGCTCTATCTATATATTGATCCATTAATGTAACATCACTTGTATGTATGTACCTTACCTGAATAAACATTTATTTTAAGTGTAGCAGTAAAGCCACTTAGTGTAGAGACAGACATAACAAGACATCAATCACAAGGGTGCAGCCATCACGTACAGTGTGGACAGCAGCTGCTCACCCGTTACCCGTGTACATTAATCACCTACGGCACAACAAAAGGTTAAACCTTGAATGAACAATGATCAATTAAACTGTGCTGGATGTGTGTGTGTGTGTGTGTGTGTGCGTGTACTCACCTAATTGTGCTTGCGGGGGTTGAGCTCTGGCTCTTTGGTCCCGCCTCTCAACTGTCAATCAACAGGTGTACAGGTTTCTGAGCCTATTGGGCTCTATCATATCTACACTTGAAACTGTGTATGGAGTCAGCCTCCACCACATCACTTCCTAATGCATTCCATTTGTCAACCGCTCTGACATTAAAAAAGTTCTTTCTAATATCTCTGTAGCTCATTTAGGCACTCAGTTTCCACCTGTGTTCCCTAGTGCGTGTGCCCCTTGTGTTAAATAGCCTGTCTTTATCAACCCTATAAATTCCCTTGAGAATCTTGAATGTGGCGATCATGTCCCCCCTAACTCTTCTGTTTTCCAGCGAAGTGAGGTTTAATTCCCGTAGTCTCTCCTCGTGGCTCATACCTCTCAGCTCGGGTACTAATCTGGTGGCAAACCTTTGAACCTTCTCCAGTTTGGTCTTATTCTTGACTAGATATGGACTCCATGCTGGAGTCGCATACTCCAGGATTGGTCTGACATATGTGGTATATAATGTTCTGAAAGATTCCTTACACAAGTTTCTAAAGGCCGTTCTTATGTTAGCCAACCTGGCATATGCTGCTGATGTTATCCTCTTGATATGAGCTTCAGAGGACAGGTCTGGCATGATATCAACCCCCAGGTCTTTCTCTCTCTCTGACTCTTGAAGTATCTCATCTCCCAAATGATACATTGTATCTGGTCTCCTGCTTCCTACCCCTATCTTCATAACATAACATTTGCTTGGGTTAAACTCTAACAGCCATTTGTTCGACCATTCCTGCAGCTTGTCCAGGTCTTCTTGAAGCCTCAAGCTGTCCTCCTCTGTCTTAATCCTTCTCATAATTTTGGCGTCGTCAACAAGAGGGTGATGGGCTGTCTACAGGAGGGTGAGGGTTTGACTACAGGAGGGTGAAGGTCTGATTACAGGAGGGTGAGGGTCTGACTACAGGAGGGTGAGGGTCTGACTACAGGAGGGTGAGGGTCTGACTACAGGAGGGTGAGGGTCTGACTACAGGAGGGTGAGGGTCTGACTACAGGAGGGTGAGGGTCTGACTACAGGAGGGTGAGGGGCTGACTGCAGGAGAGTGAAGGTCTGACTACAGGAGGGTGAGGGGCTGACTACAGGAGGGTGAGGGGCTGACTACAGGAGGGTGAGGGGCTGACTACAGGAGGGTGAGGGGCTGACTACAGGAGGGTGAGGGGCTGACTACACGAGGGTGAGGGTCTGACTACACGAGGGTGAGGGTCTGACTACACGAGGGTGAGGGTCTGACTACACGAGGGTGAGGGGCTGACTACAGGAGGGTGAGAGGCTGACTACAGGAGGGTGAGAGGCTGACTACAGGAGGGTGAGAGGCTGACTACAGGAGGGTGAGAGGCTGACTACAGGAGGGTGAGAGGCTGACTACAGGAGGGTGAGAGGCTGACTACAGGAGGGTGAGAGGCTGACTACAGGAGGGTGAGAGGCTGACTACAGGAGGGTGAGAGGCTGACTACAGGAGGGTGAGAGGCTGACTACAGGAGGGTGAGAGGCTGACTACAGGAGGGTGAGAGGCTGACTACAGGAGGGTGAGAGGCTGACTACAGGAGGGTGAGAGGCTGACTACAGGAGGGTGAGGGGCTGACTACAGGAGGGTGAGGGGCTGACTACAGGAGGGTGAGGGGCTGACTACAGGAGGGTGAGGGGCTGACTACAGGAGGGTGAGGGGCTGACTACAGGAGGGTGAGGGGCTGACTACAGGAGGGTGAGAGGCTGACTACAGGAGGGTGAGGGGCTGACTACAGGAGGGTGAGGGGCTGACTACAGGAGGGTGAGGGTCTGACTACAGGAGGGTGAGGGGCTGACTACAGGAGGGTGAGGGGCTGACTACAGGAGGGTGAGGGGCTGACTACAGGAGGGTGAGGGGCTGACTACAGGAGGGTGAGGGGCTGACTACAGGAGGGTGAGGGGCTGACTACAGGAGGGTGAGGGTCTGACTACAGGAGGGTGAGGGGCTGACTACAGGAGGGTGAGGGGCTGACTACAGGAGGGTGAGGGGCTGACTACAGGAGGGTGAGGGGCTGACTACAGGAGGGTGAGGGGCTGACTACAGGAGGGTGAGGGGCTGACTACAGGAGGGTGAGGGGCTGACTACAGGAGGGTGAGGGTCTGACTACACGAGGGTGAGGGGCTGACTACAGGAGGGTGAGAGGCTGACTACAGGAGGGTGAGAGGCTGACTACAGGAGGGTGAGAGGCTGACTACAGGAGGGTGAGAGGCTGACTACAGGAGGGTGAGAGGCTGACTACAGGAGGGTGAGAGGCTGACTACAGGAGGGTGAGAGGCTGACTACAGGAGGGTGAGAGGCTGACTACAGGAGGGTGAGAGGCTGACTACAGGAGGGTGAGAGGCTGACTACAGGAGGGTGAGAGGCTGACTACAGGAGGGTGAGAGGCTGACTACAGGAGGGTGAGGGTCTGACTACAGGAGGGTGAGGGTCTGACTACAGGAGGGTGAGGGTCTGACTACAGGAGGGTGAGGGGCTGACTACAGGAGGGTGAGGGGCTGACTACAGGAGGGTGAGGGGCTGACTACAGGAGGGTGAGGGTCTGACTACAGGAGGGTGAGGGGCTGACTACAGGAGGGTGAGGGGCTGACTACAGGAGGGTGAGGGGCTGACTACAGGAGGGTGAGGGGCTGACTACAGGAGGGTGAGGGGCTGACTACAGGAGGGTGAGGGGGCTGACTACAGAAGGGTGAGGGGCTGACTACAGGAGGGTGAGGGGTTACCTATATAATGGTGAGAGAGTACTTGTAGGAGTTCAATGGGAAAGAGACTCGGAGGGAGAGACAAAAAATTCATGAAATAATTGTTTTCTGGTAAACGTTGAGACGCAGGAGAACACTTCATCCCACTCGAGCTGAAAACTTGAAAATTATGCTAAACTATTAGTTTATCGGACAATACAATTAAGCGAAGTAGAGAATAAAAATAAAAATGAAAACAATGCAGATAACAAATCACAGAGGATAACAGATAGACGCTAAAATTTGAGAACTGAGTAGCAGTCTAAAAACATGGCAGAAATGAATACGAACCTTAGTGTTGCTTAGCATATAAAAGCAAAAAGAGACAAAGTTTGATGTGTCTGTCTGAGTAAACAAGGTTTTCTCACGGAAAGCAAAAGAATGTGTGAGGAACTTAACAAGCGAGTCAAAAAGGTCTATAAACAATAATCAGTTTGGATATCTTATGTGGTAGACAACAGGCGACCAAGAACACACTAAGATATTATAGTGGTGATGAAGAAGAGATAAAATAGCAACTGGAGGGTCTAGGTGCAGCCAAAGCAATAGGTCCAGACTTGATATCACCATGACTGTCGAAGAAGGTTGCCGGGGACATTTGTAACAAGTTAACTAAAATGTTTATTAAAACATTTGAAACTGGAGATCTCCGTAAGTCTGGAATCTGGAGTCATACACTTGAGTCAGTGACGTGTAGCCTTTGCAAAGTGCTGGAGAAGGTAATGAGGACGAGAATAAAGTAAGACTTATAGAGGATAACCGTGGCCACGGAGGAGCGACACGGGAGAAGTATGGTGAAGTCTTAACAGACAATCGTGATACTTCTATGACAAGATCACCGCAACTGGATAAGGTTTTATGTGACTTACCAACCAGAGTTAGTCAGCTCATACGTGTCAGTGTTTGCTGATGATGCACAACAAAAAAACAACTAGAAACCAGGGAGAACTACTGAGAACTGCAGGAAGTTTTGACAAAGTGCAGGAGTAGGTAGACAAATTGATGTTAGGCTGCAGCACCAATGAAGATGAGGAAGAAAAATATGAGGGTAGGAGGAATGGCAGCACAAAGGCAACTAAAGGAATAGGAAACAAAAAAAGATTTGCGAGTAGATATAATCCCAGCACTAACACCAGAAGCTCACACACAAGGCAACATAAGGAAAGCTGGCACATAATAGACCGCTTTTAAAAAAAGAAAACTAATAAGGACCTTTAAAGAGAATATATTCCAGCTGTGTGAGACCAATACTACACAAACTTATAAAACACAAACTAAACTTAGAAAATAGCGATGTAAAGAAATTAACTGGATTAAGCCACGAGAATTGGTTAATGGAATTCGATCCATGGCCTTGGAGATCAGAAAGAGAGGGGGATATAATCACAACATACAAGTTACTGAGGGAAACAGACAAGGTGAACACGGACAGCATCATTAAGAGAAAGCTGGACGACATTACATAAATAGAAGCTGGAAACACAAAGAAATATGAGGAAATACTCGAACCTTGTACGAGTGGTATATTTAAATTTATATTTAGCTGCAGCAACCTAGGGAGCCGAGCGGACAGCACGCTGGACTTGTGATCCTGTGGTCCTGGGTTCGATTCCAGGCGCCGGCGAGAAACAATGGGCAGAGTTTCTTTCACCCTATGCCCCTGTTACCTAGCAGTAAAATAGGTACCTGGGCGTTAGTCAGCTGTCACGGGCTGCTTCCTGGGGGGTGGAGGCCTATCTTGAGGTTATCTTGAGATGATTTCGGGGCTTTAGTGTCCCCGCGGCCCGGTCCTCGACCAGGCCTCCACCCCCAGGAAGCAGCCCGTGACAGCTGACTAACTCCCAGGTACCTATTTACTGCTAGGTAACAGGGGCATTCAGGGTGAAAGAAACTTTGCCCATTTGTTTCTGCCTCGTGCGGGAATCGAACCCGCGCCACAGAATTACGAGTCCTGCGCGCTATCCACCAGGGTACGAGGCGCCTGGTCGAGGACCGGGCCGCGGAGACACTAAAAAGCCCCGAAAATCATCTCAAGATAACCTCAAGATAGCAGCATACAGTTTTTTAAAATCGCGTGCATAAGGAAAGTCGCCTTTAAACAAGTGCTCTCTTCATCGTTGTCTGCACCTTGGATCTCTTATCAACCAATAATCAATGTGGTCCTTATCACGACTGCAACAGTATTTTGTTGTCTGCGTTTGTTATTTTGTTGTTTACGAATGGTGTTATTTAGTGGTGTGCATATGCTGTAGGTACAGAGGCTGCATGCTACAGGTACAGAGGCTGCAGGTACAGAGGCTGCATGCTGCAGGTACAGAGGCTGCATGCTGCAGGTACAGAGGCTGCATGCTGCAGGTATAGAGGCTGCATGCTGCAGGTATAGAGGCTGCATGCTGCAGGTACAGAGGCTGCATGCTGCAGGATCGGGGTACAATACCGATTCATCCATCCTGTCCTCACACTTAATACACTACAATTTAAGGTTTGGTTCCGATGCGTCAACCCCCGGGGCCACAGTGTCACCCCCGGGGCCACAGTGTCACCCCCGGGGCCACAGTGTCACCCCCGGGGCCACAGTGTCACCCCCGGGGCCACAGTGTCACCCCCGGGGCCACAGTGTCACCCCCGGGGCCAGAGTGTCACCCCCGGGGCCACAGTGTCATTACAAACACTCTAATATTGACGCTTCCACCTACTATTAAGCCTCGACTGACAAGATAATCGAGTTGCTCAGAATCAAACGCTTCTGATCAGGTTAAACCACCATGAATGTTGACGCTTGTAAGATTGTTAGAGCCGGTTGGAGAAACAACGTCGTGAGGTGCAACTAGACAAATAACCGGATTGGCAAGGAAGGAATCTTCACTTATCCGGACTGCCAGGAAAGGAATCTTCACTTATCCGGACTGGCATGACAGGCATCTCAACTTATGCGGACCGCAGGACAAATTATTCAGAGTATGCGGCCTGCTAGACATCACAGGAGAAAATCTTTGAGGGTGGGACGGGAAGGGCAATAGATCACAGCCGCCGCCTCCCACACACCCTTCCCCTTCACAACGACTCCCCTTCCCCCTATCCTCCCCCCCCCCTATTCCCCTTCACCACAACAACTCCCCCCATCCTCCCACACTCCCTCACTACAACTCCCCCCCCCATCCTCTCACACTCCCTCACCCTTCACCACAACCCCCCCCATCCTCTCACACTCCCTCACCCTTCACCACAACCCCCCCCCATCCTCCAACACTCCCTCACCCTTCACCACAACCCCCCCCCATCCTCCCACACTCCCTCACCCTTCACCACAACCCCCCCCCCATCCTCCAACACTCCCTCACCCTTCACCACAACCCCCCCCATCCTCCCCCACACCCTCACCCTTTACCACAACCCCCCCCCCATCCTCCCCCACACCCTCACCCTTCACCACAACCCCCCCCATCCTCCCCCACACCCTCACCCTTCACCACAACCCCCCCATCCTCCAACACTCCCTCACCCTTCACCACAACCCCCCCCATCCTCCCACACTCCCTTACCCTTCACCACAACCCCACCCCCCATCCTCCCCCACACCCTCATCCTTTACCACAAACCCCCCCCCATCCTCCCCCACACCATCACCCTTCACCACAACCCCCCCCCATCCTCCCCCACACCCTCACCCTTCACCACAACCCCCCCCATCCTCCCACACTCCCTCACCCTTCACCACAACCCCCCCATCCTCCCCCACACCCTCACCCTTCACCACAACCCCCCCCATCCTCCCCCACACCCTCACCCTTCACTACAACCCCCCCATCCTCCAACACTCCCTCACCCTTCACTACAACTCCCCCCCCCCCATCCTCCAACACCCCCTCACCCTTCACCACAACCCCCCCCCCATCCTCCAACACTCCCTCACCCTTCACCACAACCCCCCCCCCACATCCTCCAACACTCCCTCACCCTTCACCACAACCCCCCCCACATCCTCCAACACTCCCTCACCCTTCACCACAACCCCCCCCCCCCCGTCCTCCAACACTCCCTCACCCTTCACCACAACCCCCCCCCCGTCCTCCAACACTCCCTCACCCTTCACCACAACTCCTGCCTTCATCACATTATTCCAGCGCCACGAAAATATAAATATACCAAAAAGCAAATAATGTGGATATCAGCTTTCAAGAAGTTATATATGGCACCACCTGTGTCACTATGGAAGGGGGGGGGAGGGGGAGATGGAGGCGAGGGAGGGAGGGAGAGGGGGAAGGAGGAGGATGCTGAAGATGAGGGAGGGAGAGGGGAGGACAGGGCGGGAGGAAGATGAAAAATTTGCGAGTAGGGAGGAAATGGAGAAAGGGTGTGAAATAGAAAAGATTAAGAAAGAATGGAAGGAGGGGAGAGATAGGGATCGAGTGGGAAGAGAGGGGAGAGAGAGGGATTGAGTGGGAAGAGAGGGGAGAAGAGGGAGAGAGCGTTGTCGGGGAGAGAAGGGATACTGGAGAGAGGAAGAGAATGGGATAAAAGGCGGAGAGAGTGGAGAGGGGAGGAAATTCGTGGGGGAAGAGAGGAAACGAGAACGAGGAAAGGGGAAGACAGGTGAGCGAAGGAGATCGGGAGACAGGGGGGAAGAAAGAGGGGAGACGGAGGGAGAGGGAGAGGGGGGGGGAGAGAGAGAGAGAGAGAGAGAGAGAGAGAGAGAGAGAGAGAGAGAGAGAGAGAGAGAGAGAGAGAGAGAGAGAGAGAGAGAGAGAGAGAGAGAGAGAGAGAGAGAGAGAGAGAGAGAGGAGTAACTGAGTCACATACTGCTGTGTTGTATCAAACTTTCAAATGTCGACCTTTAGTCAATGGAGAAAGAGGTATAGGAGGAGAGGAGCGAAGAGGGGGGGGGGGTGAGGGGGACACGGTGAGAGTGTAGGGAAGTGGAGGGGGGGGGATGAAATTGGAGGAAAAACGGAAAGGAGAGAAAAATAGGGAAGCAGGCGGAAGGTGGACATGGAGAAGAAGCCGCCAAGAAGAGAAATGAAGGAAGAGGGAAAGATGTGAAAGTAGATCAGATGATATAAGAGAAAGAATACGAATGGCGGTATTGAGACAGAAGTGAGACGGAAGGAAGGAAGCGTGAAGGAGAGGAATGAAAAGGAGGGAAGAGAGACTAAGGAGAGGGGGGGGGGGAGGGGAAGCGGTCCTGGTTTGCAGTATTTGATCACCCCCCCCCCTCCTCCATGCGACACAGCCCCTCACCCTCCTCTCTCTCACACCCCCCCCACCCCCTTTCCCTCCCCTCTATTCGTATCGTCCTTCTCGTCCCATCCCTGTCACCCTCCCTCCTGTTGTCCAGAGCGTGTATATTATGCATCAATGTAACACACACACACACAGTGCTCGGGGGTCGTGGTTATAAGGGCCCGGGTTCGATTCTCTGCTGAGGCAGAACAAATTAGGAGTTTCTTTCATCTTATGGGTCTGTTCACATATTAGTAAATAGGTACATGGGAGTTAATCAGTTGCTGGGGGTGGTTTCCTAGGAGTGCGTGATTTGTGTGTGTGTGTGTGTGTGTGTGTGTGTGTGTGTGTGTGTGTGTGTGTGTGTGTGTGTGTGTGTGTGTGTGTGTGTGTGTGTGTGTGTGTGTACTCACCTAGTTGTGATTGCGGGGGTTGAGCTCTGGCTCTTTGGTTCCGCCTCTCAACTGTCAATCAACTGGAGTACAGATTCCTAAGCCAAGTGGGCTCAGGAATAATGCATTCCATTTGTTAACTACTGTGACACTGAAAAAAATTCTTTTCAATGTCTCTGTGGCTCATTCAGGAACTAAGTTTCCACCTGTGTCCGCTTGTTCGTGTTCCACCATGCTAAATAGTTTGTCTTTGGCCTCCTTGGTAATTCCCTCTAAGAATTTTGTAGGTGGTGATCATGTCTCTCCCTACTCTTCTGTCTTCTAGGGACGTGAGGTTTACCTCCCGAAGCATTTCCTCGTAGCTCATACCTCTCAGTTCTGGGACTAGTCTGGTGGCATACCTCTGATTCTTCACAAACTTTGTCTTGTGTTTAACTAGACATGGAATCCAGGATAGAGCTGCATACTCCAGGTTTGGTCTTACATAAGTGGTATACAGAATGAATGATTCCTTACACAAGTTTCTAAAGGCAGTTCTTATGATGGCCAGTCTAGCATATGCCACTGATGATATCCTTTTGATGTGGGCCTCTGGGGACAGGTTCGGTGTGATGTCAACCCCCAGATCTCTCTCTCTATTTGACTCTTTCAGGATTTCACCTCCCAGATGGTACCTTGTGTTCAGCCTTCTGCTCCCTTCGCCTAATTTCATTACTTTACACTTTCCTGAGATAAACTTTAGTAGCAATTTTCTTGACCATTCCTCCACTTTCAAAATTTATCCCATTTGTCTCTGTTTGGGCTCGTTTGATCCAGTATTTTAAGTGGCTAGGAAATTGGTGTTTGATACCCATTTTGTTTGGGATATCATATATTACACGGGGTACACCTAGCAATTTACTTCATTTATAGTACTGAGTTGCATCAATCGCCAGAGAGCAGTTGAAAGAACCAATATTCAGCGATTTCTACCTGGGGGTAGGAGATGGCAGGTTACATTCGTGGCTGAAAAAACACAAGCGATGATGATAGACTGCATATTACAAGTCGGATATGCTTGCAAAAAGGGTGGCAAAACCCCTAGAGTTCACCCATGCAACTGATAGTTTTGGGAATGAAGTTTGACTCTTCGAAGACAATGAAGAGCCACATGCTTAACCTAGCTCAAACGGCATCCAGGAACCTTACAGCCCTACAGCGCATCTCACACCTTCTTGACAGTAAGGGCTGCAAAAGATTATATAAATCACAAATTCGCTCTCATCTAGAGTATGAACCCCTTTCCTGGATCCCCTTTCCCCATCATCCATCAGACGTTTGAGCAATGTGGAGAGACAGACAAGAAGGTTCATCTCTAGTCTTGACCAAGTCTGGTGGGAACGGTCTGAACATCAGAGCCTGCAACACTGTCGTGACATTCGTGGTCTTACTATTATGTATAAGGCCAAAATCCTCAAAGTTCCGTACCTGGCCCAACTGCGTGGACTACCAGTAATTGGTCCCATAGGACTAGGCTCCCAATCTTCAATAGTCTCATGCTGGTAGTGCCTTTCTCAAGAACGTCACTCCATCAGCAATCATTCATTCGTAGGCTGACTCGCATCTGAAATTTGTTCGCTCAACCGGTTGATTCACGGGAGATCAGGTCAACTCATGCATATTTAAATTACTGCATATTGGAGAGTAAACACAAAACCTGAAGTTTAAATTAGTTTAGTTGGAAGATATAGTTGAATGATTTAGTAGAATTAGTAAGACAGAAGATGCACACATTGGAGTGGTAGATGCAAACTATCTTTGATGCCAGCAATAATATGAAAGAGAACAACTGTTTGGTGTTTTGAACTGCTTAAAGGAGACTTAATCGACTTCCTGGATACCAATATGTATCATGTATCCTCATGAAGGTTCTGACGAACAGTTGGCTTCAGGCTCATTCTTTTCCTTATATGATTGTTACTTAATGTTGTTAATGAATAAAGTTTATTCCTGGCTCATGAAATAAATGGGTCTCTAGGAACAGGTTTCATCTGAGCTGAGGCAGGATTACAGTTGTTGCTTGCAGCTTCACCTTTTCTTTATATGATAGTTCCTTATGTGATAGTTTGAAAGTACATTCTCATGAAATAAAGGAGTCTTTAGGAGCAGGCGTCAGACGAGTTGAGGTAGGATAATAACTCTTGCTTGCAGCTTCACTAGGTGGATATATTACCTTCCCTAATATAAGGTACGTCAATTGACAACCCTTATGAACCCTAGTCTTAGTTAAAAGAAAGAGAGAGAGAGAGAGAGAGAGAGAGAGAGAGAGAGAGAGAGAGAGAGAGAGAGAGAGAGAGAGAGAGAGTGAATGAATGAATGAATGAAGGAAAGACGTAATTTAGGAAGCGGAGAGGTAATATTAGTGAGTACAGTGTGTGAGAAGGACGGCAGTCTGTCTGTCTCTCTCTCTCTCTCTCTGTTTCCCTCCTCCTCGCTTCGCCATTTCACCCCATCATTTCCCCAACTCCCTTTCCAAAGAGTAATTGCGATGGGGTTGAGTTGGGGGGGGGTAAAAGTGCAAGGGAGGGTGGGTGTAAGAGTGCAAGTGAGGGGTGGTAGATGGGGGACTCCCCCTGCCCCCCCTCCCCCATCCTCCAGACCGGCCTAAATAACCACTTGGCTAATTTACCAAATAGCTCAGGGCCGGCGGGCTGGCTATGTACTGTAGAAGGGGGCAGGATGGGGGGCTGTATAAGGGGAGGTGGTAGATGGGGGCAGGATGAGGGGGGCCCGGTAGAAGCGGGCAGGATAGGGGGGCCCGGTAGAAGCGGGCAGGATAGGGGGGCCGGTAGAAGCGGGCAGGATAGGGGGGCGGTTGAAGGGGGAGAGGGAGCAGGAGGGGGAAGCAGTCAGAGAAGAACATCCATTCATGCTGGAGAAAATAGGGAGAGGAGCGGAAAAAAGAAACAATTGTCCACAGTCAGCACTAGACAAAGAGGGAAACAGCGAGAATAATACAATATGTCGGAGCTTACATTTCTCCGAAAGCTGAGGCATTTTCTTAACAAAATAGAAAGTAATAAGGAACAATGAATAAAAAGTAAAACAAAAAACGCAAAAAACTTCTAATGAAATTATCTATATAAATAAAAATGTAAATGTTCATATGTTCAAAATCGCTAATCTCCGAAAGTTCTTCACCGATTGCTTTGGAATTTCGACACAACGTTCCATTCGCATCCGAGCGGGTTTTTATATACACACTATATAGATGTCACGTCTGTGACGGGAAAAAACATGTATTTTTTTAATAACAATGTTTTTTTCATGTGTTTATCGTGTGAGGGAAGTCTTCGAAATCCCATTACTGATTGCTTTGAAATTTTGACAAAATGCTGCATTCGAATAGGCGCGTGTTTTTATATGCCTACTATATACATGCCTCACCTGTGACAGGAAAAAACATTTAAAAAAAAATGCACCATCTGTTGGACGTAAGAGCAACACAAGCTATCCTAAATATGTTACGATTTCATTTCAATGTTTCCAATTGCATTGATAAATTGAATTTTCATAGATTTTGATTTATTTTCATTTTGATTTATTTATTTTGTGTGACATTGCGTTGGAATTCAGCTGTGATGTTTACCATACCGTTCATTTCATGAGTATAAATATATATACATTTTCATTTTTATCATTTCTTTCTTTAACGGTTTTTCTTATATTTCGGTGATGGGAACAATTTCAGATCATTTGATATTCCCAGTTTTCTGATGGGAACATCAGATCATTTCAGAATGCATGGGACGAGGGAGTGGGGAGGACAAGGGGGTGGGAGTGGGGGATGGTAGGGAGGACGAGGGGACGGGGGAAAGGGGTAATGATATGGAGGACAAGGGGAGGGGAGTTGGGGATAGGGGAAAGAAGAATAGTGGGGAGGACAAAAGAACGGTGGAGTGGGAGATGGGTGGGAGGACAAAGGGACGGGGGGAGGGGCGGAATGGTTGTGAGGACGAGGGGTCGGGGTAGAAGGAATGGTGGGGAGGATCGGGAGACAGGGAAAGGTTGCTGTGGCTCAACATCGCGTGGCCGGGTACAGCAGGTGTGTGTACTATATATATATATATATATATATATATATATATATATATATATATATATATATATCAACCCGTCCTCGACTCAAGTCCATTACATCCAGCGGTCGACCCCACAGACGCATTCATAAATTTTAACATGCTGTTCATTCAAAACGGGAATTTTCTCAGTATAAATTAATATTATAATATATTGGCATATTGTGTATATATAGGCATAGGATAGGTTAGGTTAGGTGTTTAGGTTCTGTTGGCGACTATTTGTATTTGTAGTACGTGGGTGAAGCATTTATAGCGTTGTGATTCGAACAAAATTCGTCAGTGAAGCACTTGTTCCGGATATGTTCGACCGTCAGCAGTTGTGAGTCGTGTGTAAACTGCTTTTCATTCATAAACAGGGAGTTTGGCGGGTGCATGGAATCACTTTTGGATCTTTGTTTCGAGGACGGGCTGATATTAATTATATATATATATATATATATATATATATATATATATATATATATATATATATATATATATATATATATATATATAATATATATATATATATATATATATATATATATATATATATATATATATATATATATATATATATATATATATATATATCTCAAACACGGATTCACGCAAGTCAAAGAATAGGTTACCGACAAGTTAAGCACTCGCTATCACCCCTCCCTTGGCACCTCCTTGGTGACCTTCTCCTTCCATCGCTGACCTGCCATCCCACCACCTTCGTCTTCCCCTCACAGACCTCTTCCCCTCTCGCATCCCTTTCTTCTAGTCACACTTCCTCTCTTTATCTTCACTCACTCTTCCAACGACCTTCTCTCCTCCTCCCCCCCCTCTCTCTCTCCCCTTTCCCCATCCTGAACCTCCGCCCCTCCCCCTCCCGCCCCACTTTACATAATATGACTGCTTGAGGCGCGGCTCAGACCCACAGTCTCCACCACCTGCGGCTCAGACCCACAGTCTCCACCACCTGCGGCTCAGACCCACAGTCTCCACCACCTGCGGCTCAGACCCACAGTCTCCACCACCTGCGGCTCAGACCCACAGTCTCCACCACCTGCGGCTCAGACCCACAGTCTCCACCACCTGCGGCACAGACCCACAGTCTCCACCACCTGCGGCACAGACCCACAGTCTCCACCACCTGCGGCTCAGACCCACAGTCTCCACCACCTGCGGCACAGACCCACAGTCTCCACCACCTGCGGCACAGACCCACAGTCTCTACCACCTGCGGCACAGACCCACAGTCTCCACCACCTGCGGCACAGACCCACAGTCTCCACCACCTGCGGCTCAGACCCACAGTCTCCACCACCTGCGGCTCAGACCCACAGTCTCCACCACCTGCGGCACAGACCCACAGTCTCCACCACCTGCGGCTCAGACCCACAGTCTCCACCACCTGCGGCACAGACCCACAGTCTCCACCACCTGCGGCTCAGACCCACAGTCTCCACCACCTGCGGCACAGACCCACAGTCTCCACCACCTGCGGCACAGACCCACAGTCTCCACCACCTGCGGCTCAGACCCACAGTCTCCACCACCTGCGGCACAGACCCACAGTCTCCACCACCTGCGGCACAGACCCACAGTCTCCACCACCTGCGGCACAGACCCACAGTCTCCACCACCTGCGGCACAGACCCACAGTCTCCACCACCTGCGGCTCAGACCCACAGTCTCCACCACCTGCGCTTTTGGCCTTCCCAACAACATATTTGGAGACATTCAATCACAATGAAACACAATCATTGAATTTTATGATCCACTGAACTAAGAATTTATTTTTTCATTTAATGGCAATTAATAAAGGAATTGAGTATAATAAATTATTTCAGTAATTACCACTGCAAAAGTACAATGACGAAAAATATTACTAGAAGATGATCCAAAATGGTGGAGGAACTGACGGGGGAATGTGGCCGGCCAATTTGGGAACCATGCCCCTGTTACCTAGCAGTAAATAGGTACCTGGGTGTTAGTCAGCTGTCACGGGCTGCTTCCTGGGGGTGGAGGCCTGGTCGAGGACCGGGCCGCGGGGACACTAAAGCGACGAAATCATCTCAAGATAAGATAACCACTGTACAAATATAAAGGGAATTACTATCCGAGCTCTCTTAGTGGCCAAAAAAGAGAACTTGATAAACACCTTTAGAGGATACCTGATCAACTGGGCTGTGAGTCATATGTCAAACTGCGAGCAGCGGTGTATAACAGCTTGGTGAACTAGACTATAAATCAGGAGGCCTGTTCAGTGACTGGATCGCTAGATCATTGGTTCCCGGAAGAAGCATGTGGAAGATACCTCATCACCACAGAAGCTACAACTGATTGATTAGATTTCCCTGAATATCCCCATAATCAAATTTCTTCTTCTATATCAATATATTTTATTTTGGAATGCCTTTATTTATTATTTTGTCCGGGCGCCCTGAGGGTAAATTTCTCTTTCTTCAGCAGCTCATCTCGGCCATCATATGGTTATCTTGAGATGATTTCGAGGCTTTAGTGTCCCCGCGGCCCGGTCCTCGACCAGGCCTCCACCCCCAGGAAGCAGCCAGTGACAGCTGACTAACACCCAGGTACCTATTTACTGCTAGGTAACAGGGGCATTCAGGGTGAAAGAAACTTTGCCCATTTGTTTCTGCCTCGTGCGGGAATCGAACCCGCGCCACAGAATTACGAGTCCTGCGCGCTATCCACCAGGCTACGAGGCCCCACCTGTCGTAGTGATGGTAAGGTTTTCATTTAATTGTTTGCCCAACAAAATGCAGAGTTGTTTCTATAAATTTGTGTCAACATTATTTAATTCCCCAACCACTTGGGCTGGACGGTAGAGCGCCGGTCTGCTTCATGCAGGTCAGCGTTCAATTCCCGACCGCCCAAGTGTTAGGCACCATTCCTTTCCCCCCGTCCCATCCCAGATTCTTATCCTGATCCCTTCCAAGTGCATATAGTTGTAATGGATTGGCGCTTTCCCTGATAATTCCCTCCCCCCACCCCCTCCCGAACAATTACGCATAGACGTATACCCAGCATGAATAATTATGCACAGAGGAATACCCAGCATGAATAATTATGCACAGAGGAATACCCAGCATGAATAATTATGCACAGAGGCATACCCAGCATGAGAAATTATGCACAAAGGAATACATAGCATGAATAATTATACATAGTGGTATGCCCAGCATGAATTAACTGAGCAGTGTTTGGGCTCAATAGCATTAGGGTTCCTTGTTACGAGTCGTGATATGAGCCCATAGCCTTACCTTTTACCATAGGTGGATTCAGCAGGAGAATATAAGCCTACCTGGTACCATGATCTAGTTCAGCAAGAGAATTAAGCCCTAGCTGTTTGTATGGGCCGACTTATGAAGAGTATTAAGCTCTCACCGGTTTTGCCAACAGGAAGAAACAAAAGAGAAACAAGAGAGAATAAAGGACGGGGTTGGGTACTCACCTGTCGTAGATGAGATGGACGGTGAGGTGTCCCGTCACCTGTCCGCACGTGTCCTCCAGCTCCCCGAGAGTGACGGACGTGTCCGAGCTGACAGAGTCGCACGACATGGCTCTCTTCAGCGTCTGTCCGGCCTCGAAGCTCCCGGCCAGGCCGGCCGAGTTGGGCGGGGTGTTGGAGAACCCGGCCGAGCTGGGCGGCGTGTCTCCGAACGTCAGCTGGGACGAGGCCGAGTTAGGAGGCGTGGCGGTGACGAGTCCGGCCGAGCTGGGAGGTGTGTCGAGCGAGAGTCTGCGACTGGTGCTGAGAGTGAAGACTGTGGGCGGCGCTGGCGACACGTCCGCCGACGCCCGTCTGCTGCTGTAGAGGTTCCTGAGGGTGACGGAGGTGGGCGGCGTGCTGCTGCTGGAGGCTGCTGCTGCTGGGCGCCCGCTGCTGTACAGGGCGTGGGGCGCGGCCGAGGTAGAAGGCGTGTCCGACGAGTCGTACGCCGTCCTGGGTGGCGTGGCTGGCAAGGTGGCAGAGGCGGGCGGCGTGTCCATGTAGTCCGGGGAGCCTCGGACTACGTCCTCCTGGTCTGGGATCTGCCGCAGGCGAGCACTCAGTGACGCTATGTACTCCCGCACTCGCCTCGCACTCGCGTCCTCCTCGCACTCCACCGCACTCTCCTCACCCCGGCGGGAGGCCGAGGTTGTGTGTGTTCTGTGAGGAGCCTCCTTAACCGCGTCGTGGAGGAGGAAGACTTCCTCTTCCTCCTCCTCCTCCACACTCCTCAGCCCTCCTGGCTCTTCCCTCCCTCCTCCTCCTCCTCCTCCACTTCCAACATGCACTACGAATGGGTTCCTCCCTCCCGTCCCTCCCTCGTGGCCCTCCTCCCTCGCAGCACTGGAGGAGGGAGCCTCGGACGGCCACCAGTCCTGCGACACGTCGCGATCCGTCGGGGCTCCCAGCTGCCTCATCCTGGCCTCCACCTCGGCAAGGCGGGAAGCTATGTGGGGGGAGCGGGGGGACAGCGGGTAGGTTGCTGTGTTAGGGGGCGTGGCTGGCACCTCGTAACTCCGCCCAACCGGGTCAGAGGTCACGTGGGCTTCCATGGAGGTCTCCTCACGTGATACGACCTCCTGCAAGAATTATGAGGGACATGGTGATCACTCTCGTACATGTACATCAAAGTACACACACACACACACTGATTTGAGAGATTAGGTAGCTAATATATTGAACAGAAAAAACATTATGGAAACTAGAGATGCAAATGAGCCACAGAGCTGTCAGGAACAACTTCTTGCAGATAATTCTTAAAAAAAATTAAATGGGTAGATGACCCTCAATAATTATACAAGAGCAGAGGCAAGAGAGAAGAGTTATTGCATTAAGTCAACCACCACCCTGGAAGCACATTCAGGGTCATGAGTGACCCCTGTTGTACCTAAAATTTGTACTTATTATGCAACATATATATATGTTATACCTAATAGGTAAAGTTGCCTAACAAGTCGAGTTTTCCTGAAATTAAATATTTTCTAACTTTTTTTATGGAATAATAGTAACCAGTTTGCTATATAAGCTTATTTTATATAAGTTTAATCAATTATATTAATTTGATCCCCTAGTACCCTGAGTTTGAATCTTGTGTGTGGGGGTCATTAAGTTATGGGGGTTCTGTATATGTCTATATACTGTATATATATTTCGGGGTTTTCTGTGTTATTAAAGTACTATTATATATGTATACGTTACTATTTATGCTGTTTTTAAAATCCTCTCTCTGTGATATTATTATTATTATAACACTACATCAATAAAATATTATTTAAAATATAGTCTGCAAAGTATCGTACCTGAGGCATGTGCGTGCTGATGGCGATGTTACCGTCGTGGCGAAGTTCAGTATCGTTCATTTCAATGATAGATTTATCGAAACTGTTGACCGCATAATTTAAACTTCCTCCTTCAAGCACTTTGTCGTTTGTCCTGTTTATGTTTTCAAAGATTTTAGTCTCTCTTTCGTTACCGGCTAGGGTGTTCTGGTTGCAAATGTCATCATCTTCTGAAATGTCAACAAAGACATCGTCCGTGGTCCCACCACTGTCGTTCAGGTTGTCTTTCTGAACGTCGTAATTACCTACGGTAAATGAATTGTACGAGGTTTTTCCAAGATTGTCGAGATTAGTGGAAAAAGTCTCATACGAAGCTTTTACGGCACCACTTGAAGCATCGAGGAAGGAAGAAGTGTCGTGCAGCATGCTCTCAGTGCCACTGGTAGAAAGGGTTGAAAAATTGTCCTGTGATGTCTTCCCAGCACTACTTAGAGCAGTGAAGGAGAAAGTCTCGTACGACGCCTTCCCAACCTCGCTGGAAGCAGTCTTTCCTCTGTTACTGAAAATATCTCCAAGAACACTGCTGCCAGCCGCCACCCTCTCCTCATCGCCGTTCATCAACGCCATCTTTGAGGTCTCAGCTTCGACTCCGCGGGGTCTGGCAGAGGCGTAAGTGTCCCAAGCAGACCCGGGACCTGGGAACGTTGCCGGAGCGAGAGAGTCCTGGCTGCTCATCCTCTCAGTTTGTACCCTACTCTCTCTGGGGTCAGGGAAACCTTCCATTGAGTGGCTCCCTGTTGCTGCAGGCGGCGCCCCAGGAGACGAGCCCGTGACGACGCCAAAGGTGTTGTGAGCGAATGATTCCTCTGATGTCTCGTCAGGAGGCACCCAAGAGGCCCTGAAGGGGTTGGTTGAGGCTCGCTTGGGGCTGCCCTGTTGTGATGATCCCAATAGCTCCTGCAACACATAAAACTCTTCTTCAGGTTCTTCCAAGATAACCAGGCTAACAATAGTCCAGGATGACCACTGCAATACTACACATGTCTGCTCATATTACCTACCAGGTTTAGGAGATAATAAAATGTATGTATCGAAAAAAATATACCGACATGGTATCACCTTATATATATCCATGCAACCAGATATAAATCTATACTTAGACAAGACATGCTGCTCTGTTCAAGCGACCTGATATACGTAACCACCGAGATGACTCCAATATACGCTGAAGCTTATACTTCCGGAGTTACTCCTCTGCTCTCACGAACAGATAAATACCACTATCCACACGACCAGAGATACTCCTGTACCCCTGAAGATCAGACACCACCATCCACACGACTAGAGATACTTCAGATCTCTGTGGATTAAATATACAGAATACATCTTTTACCCACACTCCTATTAAACTTTCGCCAATACACATGTGCATTCGCCTGCATATACTCGACCAGAAATACACCCACACTATCAAGACCAAATACACGCTTGCAGTTAGACTGTTTAATATGAAGATGTGTACACCTGTAACCATATAACCCAACAATACCTGTACCCATATAACCCAAACAACACCTGTACCCACATGACCCAAACAACACCTGTACCCACATAACCCAAACACCTGTACCCATATAACCCAAACAACACTTGTACCCACATGACCCAAACAACACCTGTACCCATATAACCCAAACAACACCTGTAACCATATAACCCAAACAACACCTGTACCCACATAACCCAAACAACACCTGTACCCATATATACCAAACAACTTTACACCTGTACCAAGTTAACCCGACTTATACCCTTGTCCCCAGAGTATTAGTTAATCGCTCATCTAGGCCTGTACAAGCATGTTTAATTTTGTACGCAAACTTAAAATACTAATCTAGGTCTATACAACACTGTGCCCAATCGTGCAGATATGCTCATCTAAGCCAACAATCCAGTTCGAAATCGAGTAGATACACCCGTTTAGGCTTACACAGGCACAAATAATATTGTACTCACATGAACAGAAGTACCCATCCATGCCCACACAGCCTTGACCAGAAGTACCCATCCATGCCCACACAGCCTTGACCAGAAGTACCCATTTATGCCCACACAGCCTTGAACAGAAGTACTCATCCATGCCCACACAGCCTTGAACAGAGGTGCCCATCCATGCCCACACAGCCTTGAACAGAAGTACCCATCCATGCCCACACAGTCTTGAACAGAAGTACCCATCCATGCCCACACAGCCTTGACCAGAAGTACTCATTTATGTACACACAGTCTTGAACAGAAGTACCCATCAATGCCCACACAGTCTTGAACAGAAGTACCCATGCATGCCCACACAGCCTTGACCAGAAGTACCCATGCATGCCCACACAGCCATGAGCACAAGTACCCATCAATGCCCACACAAGCATATATATAATCTAGAATCCATACATTCAGACAAACTCATCAAGATCTATACAAACCTATATAATCCTGTGCTCAACCAAGTAGATACACCTATCAAGTCCTATATAATCCTGTGCTATATCGTGCAGATATTCTCCTCTAGGCCTATACAAACCTTGCTGGAGTCTCTCCTGGATAGGCGTCCAGTTAGCGAGCGAGATGAATCCCGTCGGTCCAGGACTGGAGCCGGCCTGGACGGCTCAGGCGGGGTCTCTATCCCCATCCCTATACTGCTGGCAGGGGACGGCGACCCCTCCCCGCTCTCCGTCCATCCTCCCATCCTAGCCAGGGGATAGACACAGACAGTTCGTACACATTACTCTTATTAGTGTGATTTATACTTAGTAACACTTATTTCTGAGTGCTACTAAGTGTTAATGGGCGCTACTGAATGCTCCTGAGCGCTACTAAGTGCTATTGAGTGCTTCTTAGTGCTTCTCAATGCTCCTGAGCGTTACTAAGCGCTACTGAGTGCTTCTCAATGCTCTTGAGTGCTACTAAATGCTACTGAGTGCTTCTGAGTGCTACTAAGTAGCTACTGACAAGCACTCAACAGCTACTAAACGCTCCCAAGTGCTACTGAATGCTCCTTAGTGCTGATGTATGATGTATGTATGCCACCAGGCTAGTCCCCGAGCTAAGGGGTATGAACTACGAGGAAAGATTACTGGAACCAAACCTCACATCAATGGAAAAGAAAAGGGATAGGCGAGACATAATCACTACCTATAAAATTCTCAGAGGAATTGACAGTGTAGATTCTGAATGATAAACTATTTAACACAGATGGTTCGCAAACAAGGAGAATTTTTTTTTAGAAACTTAGGACCTGGGACCAAAGATCGGAGGCTAAACTCCCACAAGTACAACTAAGTGAGTATAACTAGGTGAGTACAGCTAGGTGAGTACAGCTAGGCGAGTACAACTAGGCGAGTACAACTAGGCGAGTACAACTAGGTGAATTCAACTAGGTGAGTACAACCAGGTGAGTAAACCTAGGTGAGTACAACCAGGTAAGTACAAATAAGTGAGTACAACTAGGTGAGTACAACCAGGTGAGTACAACTAGGTGAGTACAACCAGGTGAGTGCAATTAGGGGAGTACAACTAGGTGAGTATACCAGACCAGTATACCCCAGGATATACCAGAGCAGTATACCCCAGGATATACCAGAGCAGTATACCCCAGGATATACCAGAGCAGTATACCCCAGGATATACCAGAGCAGTATACCCCAGGATATACCAGAGCAGTATACCCCAGGATATACCAGAGCAGTATACCCCAGGATACACCAGAGCAGTATACCCCAGGATATACCAGAGCACTATACCCCAGAATATACCAGAGCAGTATACCCCAGGAGGGGCGTACCTGGGCGGCGGGGCGGGTGCTGGTCGTAGAGGCTGGGGGGGCAGGTCGGGCTGGTCGACGGCCTCAGCGCGGGCCGGGTCGTCGCCGGGGACACTGGTCGGGTCGTCGAGGTTGGTGAAGCGCTTGTACGACCCTGTGCGGGGCCACAACCCAATCCAGTCGAGGTCGTTGTCCAGCTGCGGGAGGACACTAGTTAGGGCGTTGTTAGGAGGGTCCGGTGCCGGCAGTTACTGGAGGCTTAATTGCCTCTTGTGGTAGTTAAGGGATGCTAAGTCTCTGGATGGTTCTGCAGGGATCGCTGGTGGCAGTTTGGGCTTCGAAAATCTTTACATGCAATTATAGGCCATTAAACTCCTCAAGTGTTTATGGATTATGAACCTAAGCAACGGTTGACAGGTCATGGTAAGCAACGGTTGACAGGTCATGGTAAGCAACGGTTGACAGGGCATGATAAGCAACGGTTGACAGGGCATGATAAGCAACGGTTGACAGGGCATAAGCAACGGTTGACAGGGCATGATAAGCAACGGTTGACAGGGCATGGTAAGCAACGGTTGACAGGGCATGATAAGCAACGGTTGACAGGGCATGGTAAGCAACGGTTGACAGGGCATGCTAAGCAACGGTTGACAAGGCTTACTTAGCAACGGTTGACAGGGCATGCTAAGCAACAGTTGACAGGGCATGCTAAGCAACAGTTGACAGGGCATGCTAAACAACGGTTGACAGGGCATGCTAAACAACGATTGGCAGGGCATTGTAAACAATAGTTGACAGAGCATGATAAACAACACTTGACAGGACTAGGTAAACAATAGATGACAGGTATGTTAAACAACGGTTGAAAGTCAAGACAACAACATCTGTTTCCTGGCGATTTACAATGCATAACCAACAGGGCTCCATTAAGGAACATATAACCTCTTCCCACAACCAGACCATCACCAGAGAAGTCTTAACAAAAAACACAGAAAACATCGATAGATACAGCGATAGCAGGCGGCTTGATATCTGCGAGGCCCTACACATTAAGAAGTCAACACCAGCAATCAACAGCCAATTAATGCACAACTATATTCTACCCACTTCAAGACTCCGCACCAATATAGAAGCATCAAGAAATATGGGCCAATAGGCCCTTTGCAGTTACTTCCATTCTTCCCTTTAACTTACAAAATATTATACCCATTGTTTCGTGTTCTGTCATGTGTTGAAAGTTTGTTTTCACCTCATCCAAAACTGTTGTAACTTATCACCTCACCCAAAAGCAGGTAAAAAATCGAAGCTGTTTAAACTCTGTTTAGTTATAGTTGTGTGTGTTTAAACTAAAGTCTTTGAAAATGTAATAAGTTATTACGAAATGCGTTCAAGTGTCGCGTCAGACTAGAAATAAAAATGAATTTTGGAGAATTGATTTTTCAGTTACCATCAACAGTGAAAAGAAATATAAGAAATATTGAGAAAATTCGTGTTAGAATTATTAATCTTACTTTTTCGGTCATATTTAATAATATATATATATACATGTGTGTATTATATATATATATATATATATATATATATATATATATATATATATATATATATATATATATCCCGGCAATGGGAAACGGCTCTGGCAAGGTTGCATATTGGCCATACTCGCTTAACTCATGGTCACTTAATGGAGCGCTGCCCTGCTCCTTATTGTTTGAAATGCATTGTCCCTCCTACGGTCGTGCATATCCTTGTTGAATATCCAGACTTCTGGGACGAGCGTGTGTCTTGTTTTCCAACCGCCTCACGCGGTCGCTTGTCCCTCGTTAGAATTCTTGGTGACGTGGATACTCGTGGACGGCCACGAGGACACATAACTCTTAAGAGTACGCAGTTTGTTACCAGTATCAGAAGACCAACAAGCCTGCCAACGGGTAAGGATGGAGGAATGGATAACTGGGGTAAAATTCGGAATAAGGAATAGCTTTACGAGAGATAGGACAAGAGTGGACAACTTCCCTGGTGGCAGCATCCGCACGATCATTTAAAGAGACACCAATATGGCTGGGAACCAAGCAAAACTCAAGTGACTTAAATTTACTGTGAATAAGAAACAGCCAATGCTGGAGCTCGACAACCACTGGATGAACCAGATTTAAAGGACCCGAGAGCCACGAAGGCACTACGAGAGTCAACAACAACTACAAAGGAAGACTGACAATGAGAAACCAGGAGATGAAGCAGAAACCAGGGAGTGCACCTCAGCAAGGCAGCAACCGAGAGGGAAGCGGGGGCCAAAGAGACCTTCAAAGCAGGAACAGGGGGCGGATTCACCGAAACAGAATGGGACGGAGAAAGAGAGTAAGAGGTAGGGGGCGAGGAAGAAAGCAAAGCCTTCTTACCTACCGAAGAGGAGGAAGGAGAGGAGACAGGCGTCCCAGCAACAATGTACTGGGCAACAGTCTAGTGTCTCAACAGGTGAAGCAGAACGAGAGCAAACACGACGGCCGTTGGTAGAGCAATGGACATCAGCCCGCACTGACAGTCGGCGTTTAGAGCCAACACAGAGGAGAAGGATCGGAGTGAGACGAGAAAGAAGTCATAGAAGAAATGACAGACTGGGCAGAAAGAAGGGGAACCCCAGACAGAAGACCAGGATGGGGGACCCTTCGGGACAGAACTCAAAGGAACAGAGGAGGGGGCGGTGGGCGTGTCAGGATCTAAGGCCTGGAAACGGTTTTGAGTCTGAGGAAGGTGAGAAGGACGAGGAGAGGAAGAGCGCAACATGCGAGCATAAGAGACGTTAGCATAAGGTGGGAGACGGCAATCTTGGCGCCTCACCTCAGGAAAAGAAACTCTCCCGGTGCTTCAAGTTGAGGACGGCTGCCTCAAGCTTGTAATGTATACACAGACGGGAGAAGGTAGGGTGGGCCTCACCGCATATGAGGCAGCGAGCCTGGGGAGAAGTGCACTCCGACTTAGAGTGACCTTCGCCCCCACACAGAGGACAGAGAGAGAGAGTAGCGGAGGGCACCATGCCCAAACCTCCAGCACGAGCCAAGGAGAGGGAATGTACTCCTGCACGGAGCACCTGGCACCAGCAAGAATGACAGGGCGGAACGGTCCTACCATCAAAGGTAATCTTCACAACCCGAAGGGGTTGACAGCGATGACCACGAGGGGGACGAGTAAATGAGTCTACCTGGAGGACAGAATGGTCCTGTGCATCGAGGATATGCCGAGTAACTTCGTTTAAGTCCTGGAAATTCCGAACACCGGTTGCAACATGGGGTGGGAGGAGAATAGTGCCAACACTGACATTCAACCGAGCGTTCTTGTAGACCCGAACAGGGGTCTCGCCATGGCAGGATAAGGTGGCTAAGCGGGAGGCTGCATCCTGAGAAGGAACAGCAACGACATGTGTACCGAGACGGGTGGGGTGGAAGGTAACAGAGGCATCTACTGAATCAACAAGGTGCCAATGGAGGGAGAAATCATCAGAAGCGTAGAATTCAGAGGGAGGAGATCAAAGTATTTGGCCCACGAAGCGGGACCAAACAAAGTTTGATACGCATCAGTATGGGAAAGAATCAAGCGAGTGTGGCCGTGGCGAGGACGGCGTTGAGAACCCCCCAGAGAGAGGGGTTAAAAGGCACAGTAATCACAACTAGAGACTGGGCAGTGTCAGGGGACGAGGTGGTCACCACTGGGGGCTTGGGGCTCGACCCAACCACAGAGGAGGAAGGGGAGCCGAGGGGAGTAGTCAGGAGAGTCAAAGGAGGAGCAAGGTCGGGGCCCAATGCAGTGGAGGCTACAGAGCCTGGTCTTCCAACACAGGCAGACTCCGGGGCTAGGTCGCGAAGGTAAAAGAGGAACATTAAGTGACATGGATACGAGAGGAAAGACATTCATTCACGAATGTGCCCCCACACCCACCACGGAGCCACAATTAGAGGCTGGACACCCAACAAGAGAAAAGTTGCCAATCTTGCTGGGGCCCCCCAGGGGGTGCGTCGTGAGTATACACCCCACAAAAAGCCACCTTAAGAACCGTCAGTCCATCGACATTGGGTTCAGTGAAGAAAGGAGGATTGACAATAAAAAGGTCCCCTCACTCGAGACGTTGGGTACTACAGTTCTACGGGTGCAAGAGTATGCCTCCTCAAACACCCGGCCGTCAAAACAAAAGAAGGCCGAAAGAATGATCAAAACAGTCGGTCAGCAGGAAATGACAATTAGAAAGAAGAAGAGGGGGGGGGGGGGTGGGAAGAAAAACGAAAACATAAGGAAAATGAAAAGGCGTCCAGCAAAATTTGTGAAGACAGCAGCAGGAGCAGAAGGCCACAAAAGGACAAAGGACTGACTCATTGAGCATCGCACTCCGACAGCCGCCCACCAAGCCCCCTCAGGGCATCAACAGGCCGGACAGCGAGGGGGGACTCACCAAGTAGCTGTAGGAGCTGGGTGTGACTCACCAAGTAGCTGTGGATGCTGGGTGTGACTCACCAAGTAGCACTGGGTGCTGGGAGGGACTCACCAGGTAGCTGCGTGTGCTGGAGGTTCGCTGGGATCGACAAAGCTGTACCTTCTCCTCCCTGGCAGCCCTGAGGTAAGCGAGTGCCCAGGTCCAGATGCCCAGGTATCGGGCCAGAAGTGCCAGCAGCCCTGTGATGCTGGCACACCCCACCACCGTCACCACCACAGCCCATCCAGAGCCCATCCTGCAACAGACAAATTAACAAAGCTATTCAAACATAAACAACCCATTAGATGCAAATTTGGATGTTTTGATTGAGATTATGGTTGTACAAACAATGTTTGGTGCGGATAAAAAAAAATGTAAATGACATTCCTATTTATTGTTATTATTAACTGATATAATAATAATAATGGTAATATTAATAATTATTGTGATAATGTTAGAGGTGAGTGTGCCCTGGAGTACTGCGATCAGACTACTCCCGTGTGGAAAATGACTCGTGTGATTTATATTTAGTTTATATTAGTTTATATGTTAACTTATATTTTACGTTAATTTAGATATATCTATAGCAAATTGTACGATGTTTGAAGTTGACTGATCTAAAATCCCTACAAATCACTTTCCTTCACATTCTGGTTGGAGGAGGGGGGGGGGGGATTATGATTTACATATATAGTATATCAATATAAATATTTGATTAGTAGACATTCACTATAGGTACAAGTCTACATATGTTAGTAACTGACATTTAACACAACTACAGCTTATCTATATTATAATGGGCCTGGTCCTCCAGTTATGAACACGGATGATCACACCAAATAATCCTGGTGGGTGAGGCTAGTATAAGCATATGTTACTGGGGTACCAGGTAGATGCAATTCTCCTCCTCCTCCTCCAATTACACCTGTCAAAGGGCACTCACAATAATATAGTAGTAACCTAAATATGACAGCTATATCAGGGGAAATATAGTTACAATTTATTAGACGAGGTTTAAATAATAATTACCTCGTTTTGTGTCTCGACTTGTGTCCTAACTGGCTACAGTAGCTACCTAAAACATTCCTGGCCAGGAATGAAACAGCTAATAAACGGGTTTCGGAATGGACACTTTCCTTATTGTAGACGAAGTTTGTGTTGATGACGGGATGTTATTGGTCCCCTAACACTGTCGAATGGTTATAACTGTGGAAATTGTTCTGTTCCATGCGTGACTTATGTTAAATTAACAATGGCGACTGCTACCTTTTTTTTTTTTTTTATTTTGATAAAAGAAATATACAAAGTATAGCACAATATACATGACATGAACCTATGAACAAGAACATAACAAAAACATAAGCAGAAACAGGCATAAAAGAGAACATTGCATAACAAGACTCCAGAAACTCCAGGGACATAAGTCTGAATACAAAATTAAACATAATAATGGACATACAACAAACGGACGCATACGGACATGGAAAGACACAACAAACATACACAGAATAAACCAGACACACACACATATACAAAATGCACACAAGTACATAAATAACACAAAGCATAAGCACATCGCACACAAATCATATAAGTAACAAACACAAATCATGGCCAAGGCCCAGGCACAACTATATGACAACCCCAAGAAAGAATCCGGGGCGAACAATGAAACACCGAGAGACACGTACCCTAAACAAACACACTTCCAGGAAAAACAGCAATCAAACCAACAAAATGAGTATCAAAACAGCCGCATTCAACCCACACATGGCACAAGCAACAGCCCACGCAGGAGCCAACACAGAAGCAAACCCACACTCACACACAACCCCACACACCAAACCGAACACACAACCACAGGAGCAACCACACACGCACCCAGCACAACCCCCCCGAGGAGGCCCACCGGAGGGCCGGGGATCTAGGATGAAAACAGAAGACCACTCACCCAAAAGCAACCCCACGCACATACCCACCCGTGAACCAACCACGAAACTCGCTCGGAAACGCACGCTGCACCCACCACCACGTGAACCGCAAACGACCCCTCAAAAACCCTAAAAGCCTAGCAACCCCATAACCCTCCCTTCGACCCACCCACACACAATACACAAAGTCAGCAACAATAAGGCAAAGCGTATGTCGAACACGGCGCGACCTCCGCGGAAAGGACAAAAACAAAAACCTCAAAAGGTCACCCCAACACCCAGGTCCACAAACCCCAACCAATACGTCCCGAAACCAATAGAGCAAACCCCGCAACCGCCCGCAAAAATAATAGACATGCAACTGTGTCTCAGGGAGACCACAGTGCACACACGCATCAGAGGCACGCAAACTCAGCATGCACAACCGTGCATTAGTCGCCAACGACAAATGCAAGAGCCAAAACAACAATTCCCGCTGTTGCGGAGCCAGAAACCGAGCCCCCAGCGCCACCCACACATCCCCCCATTTCCCCCTCCACAAACAAACCCTCCACCCGCGGTGGAATACGATGAAATAAAACCCTATACATCGCCTTGACCGACAAAGGCAGGAACCCCGGACAACGGCAGACCTCTCGAAGAATCGCCACCGCCCAAAAGTAAACCGGGGGGGGGGGGGGGTGGGGGGGTACAGACCGCCGCCTCCCGACAAACACCAAAATTCACCAAATAGCTAAACCGAACAGATCAATAATAAATACACAAACCATTGAGCCCCCACCCAACTCAAACCCGACACAACGAGACCCAAAAGAGCACCCGAGCCCTCATGAACACATCAGGAATGCCCACCCCACCCTCCTGCACAGCCAACACCAACGTCGACCGGCGAACTGGATGGTAACGACCACACACTACACATAACGATAAACCTGGCGTTCCAACCCGAAAGCCAGCTTACGATCCAGGGGGAAGCACCGAGCCACGAACCAGACCCGGGACAAAACCTTGCAATTCACAAGCAGCGCCCGCTGATAAAGCGTCAACGGGCGCACAGCCAGCAACCCAATCGCAACACCGACACTCCGGGAAACCATATCCCAATTGCAAGCCAAGGACCGCTCATAGGAAGCGAACCAGGTAAGCCCCAAAACCCGCATAGAAGCGACAACCGGAAACCATGACCCCACCCACACACGGCGAGAGGACCACCCACCAAGACCCATAAGACCGGATTTCGCACTGTTGACCTGCGCCCCAGTGGCAAACCTCTCAACCACAACTTGGACCGCCCCAACCGACCCCTCCGAGGCCACGAACAGGACGGTATCATCCGCATAACCGCAGATAGGCAACCCAAGACCCGACGGCAAACGGGGGGGGGGGGGGAGGGACGATCAACGGACATCCCTTGATCGCCCGAAAAAAAGGCTCCTGAAAGACGATATACAGGAGCATCGAAAGCGGACAACCCTGCCGCACCGAGCGACGCACAGGGAAAGAATCACTCAAAAACCCATTTACACAGACCCGACTACAACATTGAGCGTACAACATGCGCACCCAACAAACAAACAAGGGCGGAAAGCCCAGCCTCCCCAACACACGAAACACAAAATCGAGCGACACACGGTCGAAAGCCTTCGACCAATCCAGACAAATCATCACTGCCGACAAGCAAGAGTCGGACACGTACAAGAGCACATCTCAAAACACTGCATTGCAATGCAACAAGGATCGACCCGGAACACCACAAAACTGCTCCACAGAGACAACAGACGCCACAACACTGCGACACCGACCAGCCAAGACCTTAGACAGGATCTTGTAGTCTACATTCAACAAAGTAATGGGCCGCCAGTTTGAGAACCGTAAATCGCCCGACTTCGGGAGAAGCCGCACAATCCCAACGCACTGAGACATAGGCAGAACACACTCCCGAAGACAAGACCGGACCACCTCCAGCAGAACATCCCCAACACATCCCAAAAGGCGACATAGAACTCAATAGGAAGACCATCCAAACCCGGCACCTTCCTAGAACGAAATGACCGCACCACCACAAGCAGCTCCGCCAAGGAGACCTCTTTCACCAGACCAGCACACTCCGCAACCGACAACCCAGGAAGGCACCGACCCAAGAAATCCTCCGCAAGTGCGCCGTCCCCAGCCACCTCCGCATACAGCGCAGCCAACTCCTGCCGAACATAGTGCAACACCCTACCAGTGTCTGAAACAACGGTCCCTTCTGGCCGTTGCAGGGCTGTAAAAAGAACAGAGTCCCGCGCGGCCCGTACCTTACTTAAGAGAAACGGAGACAGTCCCGTCTACCCTCTCACTTACATGAGTCCTCACACGCACACCCTCCGCCCACTCACTCCGCAACCCGCATATACGCGCCTTGCAGTCCACATTCTTATCAAAACAATCAACACCAGCATCGTACCTTACATACCACCTCGACAGCTGCGCCTGCAACAACCGCAGCAACCCAAAGTGCCCAGCAGCCTCGCGTTTAGCAACCACGCGAAAAAACAAACGACACTGCACCTTACACCACTCCCACCACTCCAAGACAGACAAACTCACAACACCGGGTCGAATCCCGACCCACCAACACCGAAACTGACGACAAACACGCGGAGAACAAAACAACCCACAGTTTAGCTTCCACCACCTCGCACCTGACTGGGCACCCCAACCCGGACCACCCCAAACTGTGGTCGGAGAATGCAACCGGGACAGTGCGAAAATCATACACTGAACATTCCCCACCATTGACATACACCCTATCAATCCGCGAACGCACCCCACGTGCAGCAAAAGTAAACGACAGCCCTCCACCAAAGAGCACAGCAGCGTCCCGGAAACCGCAGGAACGCACTACCTCCAGCAGCGCACCCGAGGCATTCTGCGGACGAGTGCTACAACAATCCCGTGCACTCGTCACACAATTGAAGTCCCCTCCAAAAATCATGCTACGCATATCATGGTGCAAGAAAGGGAGAATTCCCACCCGAAAAAACTCCTCCCTCTCCCGACGACGCGCCGCACCCGAGGGGGCGTACACCATCAAGAACGGAATGACGACCCCTAAAAACTCCACCCGCACAAATAACACCCGCCCATCCTCGTCCAACTCCGTGTGAAGCACAGAAGGAGGCCCTACGAGAGAATAACATAAGGGTCCCCCCGAAAGGCGTCCTCGGCGGGTTAAGCACCACATGATAATGCACGCTCAGACACTGCAACACAGACACATCATGCACATTATGCTCCTGTATGAGAGCCACATCCACACGTTGCTCCTTCAAAACATCCAACAGGCCCAACTGGACCCCAAGAGCATTCAAACCCCGAACATTCAAGGACACACATACAACGGAGGGCGCCATCGGGACAACCTCAGGACACCCCCAACCCGTTGCGACACACTGGCTGCACATCATCCTGGACCCCAGGGCGATCACAGTGAACACCGCCAGTCGCCGTACCCAGCCTCACGGATGAGCCCTCCGCCGGAGCCGCAGAGCCCCCACCAACTGGATCAAGGGCAGAAGCCCCCCGACAGCCATCTTTAGACAACACGACCACCAGGTCTCGGTCACCGCGATAAGCCACCCACCCAAGGGTGCCACCATCAGGAGGAGCAGCTGCCGTCACTGGAGGCACCACAGAAGAAACATCCTCGATGTCCTCGCCCGCAACCTCCATCCCAACACCGCCCTCCGCCCACAACCGACGAGGCGACGTATCCTGAGCTGAACGACGGCTCTTCACATGAGGCTGCTGATCGTCAGTAGAACGACCCCCAGCAAGGGGTGCTCCAGAAGAACCCGACGTGGGCGGGCCCAAAGCTGAGGCAGCACGGACACACGCAACCTCCACAGCATGGGGCCACAGCCTACCACCACGCCCGGAGACCGGAGCAGAAGGAGCAGTCCCAGAAAGCGGGAGAGCACATTCCGGCTCACAGGGGGGCATCCACCACGGACGTCGAGGCAAGCGCAGCTGACGAACCACTGGACGAGGCGACCTTCGCAGATGACGAGGGAGTCGACGCAGAGTCAGAGGGCAGGGAGGAGGACACACACCCCACCACCCCAGCATCCCCGGGCAGCAGACAATCTTCAGCAGGGGAAGTAGGCACCACACCAACAGCAGCAGCCGAGGACCGCACAGAAGCCTCCGGCCGCGGATGCACCTCCGCCACCACCGAACGAAGAACCCCCGAGGCAGGAGCTCCTGTTCCCACAGAGCACACCGGGGAAGCAGACGTACTATGTCCCGACCAAACAGGGACATAGGGAGCACTTGCCGAACCCGCTGCAGGAACCACCCCAGGCACCTCGCCAGGGCGAGAAACGACGAGGAAGCCCCCCGTGTCTTCAAAAGGGGGAAGTCACCCTCCAAGAAAACGGAGGGAGCCTCAGCTCGAGGAGCATCACATCTCGCCGCCACATGGCCCTCAGCACCACACCAGAAACAAGTGCGAGTCTGGCCCTGATAAAATACTCTGAACGAGAGCCCATGGATGGTTGAAGCGATGAAACTGCACCACTCCATACCTCTAAACACAACCCGCAGCTCTACCTCAGATAACGTCACCGGTACATCATGCACTCACGTACTGCATGGCCCCCCAGGGATTCGAAATGGCCACAGACACAGCCGTGTCTTTTTTTTTTTTATTATTTTCTACCACAGACGTGGCCACACATTTACAATGCTAACCAGCATATATACATTTTCTTCTGTCCTCCATGGACAGGGTTAGAGAAGTGTTAAACATATAGTTCAAGGGTTTATTGAACACAACCACAGAAGGTCATTCGGTGCTTTTAAAATGCTAAGCTAACCTACATACGTAAATACATAGATACACAGATTTACGTATGCCCTACATAAAGTGTTAGATGTGTCTTTTACATAGTGTCATTAATGTACATTCACAAAGGTGAAATGTAATTCTGATCAGCTTCCATATATACTTTGTACCCATACATATACATACACACACACACATATACATACATATATACACACACATGCATTCACATACATTTGTCTCATTTACTCTGACAGGGTGAGGTAGCTGATAAAGAAACTAGTGTGCAATTAAGCACTTAATCACTGAAGGTGATGAAGGTGCTTTTACAAGCTCAGGTTATATAGTTACATCATATATATACAAGCCGTGTCGGTGACTGGAACCGAGTGGCCGGCCCAACGCGCCACAAACTCCTTGTACAGCGAGCTCCTGCAGAAGGTCACCGCCACCCGGTATGGAAAAGCTTCTCCAGCCCTATCAAATCCTGGACATCCACTTGAAGCACATCGATGACAGCAACTTCCACAAGCGCCCAGTCCACATCCCCCGAGAATTCAAGGCACGCTGTGTCCACCCGCCGTACGCGGGACACACCACCAACCACCAGCCGGGCCCTCCGGCCAGCGGGCGCACCACACCACATCCACACCCGCCTCCATTCAGCACCAGGCGACAACTGGCAGGTCAAACGAGCACGTCCTGGCCCTCTGGTGGCCAGTGAGCGAATCCATGGCGACTGCTACTGGTCCTCCTCCCACTGACACCTTGGCTGTCTGGTCCAGATATCGTCAAGAAGTAGGAAAAATGGGCCTACAATTACTCTATTTTAGTACTGATAATTATGTTGGTTCAAGGAATTTTTTTTATAATGTTTACAGTCCAAAGACTGCTGTATTAAGAATGATTCCCATTATTAGGTAGTAAATTTAATGGCGACATATGGCAATTATATCCTCGTTTTCTTATAACTAAAATTCCACTGTGCCTCACATTCTATAAGTTAATTTGTTATTAGTAAATTAGCAGCCATATTATCTGCATATTGTATTGAAAGTTAGTAAATGGTGTCGATTTTTCCGACAACGCCTGTACTCACCTAATTGTACTCACCTAATTGTGCTTGCGGGGGTTGAGCTCTGGCTCTTTGGTCCCGCCTCACATGCCTCTCAACTGTCAATCAACAGGTGTACAGGTTCCTGAGCCTATTGGGCTCTATTATATCAACACATGAAACTGTGTATGGAGTCAGCCTCCACCACATCACTTCCTAATGCATTCCATTTATCAACCACTCTGACACTAAAAAAAGTTCTTTCTAATATCTCTATGGCTCATTTGGGCGCTCAGTTTCCACCTGTGTCCCCTAGTGCGTGTGCCCCTTGTGTTAAATAGCCTATCTCTATCTACCCTATCAATTCCCTTGAGAATCTTGAATGTGGTGATCATGTCCCCCCTAACTCTTCTGTCTTCCAGCGAAGTGAGGTTTAATTCTCATAGCCCCTCCTCGTAGCTCATACCTCTCAGCCTGTGAAACATCTACTATAATTTCGTCCTTAAGTTACTACCAGAGGCAAAAGGCTATGAAGATAATTGTATATAGACTTTTCCAGGAGACAGGAGAGAGGATGAAAATCACATCACCGAAACTCTTACATCTGCTGGCTGTCTCACGGAGGCACCATGTATATCTTCCTTGCATAAGACTAGAGAATTAACACTGCTAAGCAACCCAGCAGTTCCCATATTAAGAGAGGAAATTTATGACAATTTGTCTCTATTTGAACATTTTTTAAGTAAATTGAACTGGCTTAACTAGAGATGTATAACACAAATACTCGCAAATCAGGTCTACAATTGATTACTCGCCATACGACTATATAACAGTAGGAAGGGATCAGGATAAGGATTTGGGATGGGACGGGGGAAGGAATGGTGGCCAACCACTTTGGGAGGACAGTAGAGCGACGATCTCACTTCATGCAGGTCGACGTTTAATCCCCGACCGTCCAAGTGGTTGGGCAACATTCCTTCCCCCCCCCCTCGTCCTATCCCAAATCCTTATCCTGACCCCTTTAAGTGCCATATAGTCATATTGGATTGGCGATTTCCTCTGGTAGTTCCCTTCCCCTTCGCACTAATTTGTGATTCCTGGCCACAGGTTCTCCTGCAGATGTCAGACCAGAGTGGCGACAGGACTGTGCATCAGGTGAGAAGAATTGTTACTGATCTCGACCCACTGCCGAACATGAGGTTCCCAACACACGAGGGATGTGGCTCGTCTCTGTAGTCTACAACGTTCATAAATGAACGCATCCATTTAGTGTATAAAAAAAACATTTCTATAGAACAAATTACCATAAAGAGTGGCTTTAAATCAGATGTTTTCTTGTCATGAAGAAAGCAATTCGGACGCTCTTAAAAATCTAAAGTACAAAAAATGATGGCAAGAATTATAAGAACAGGTTGCTGACCAAAACATACGCTTACTTCAGCCATTAAGAAACCTTTGCAAATGAAACCTTGCAGTTTTACTGAATTTTTCTTCTAATAAAAAACAAAATTATTCACTAAAATATTGAATTACTGTCACCACTGGCAGTATTAACAGTGGTGACAGTAACAACAATTGTGGTAGTAACAACAGTGGTGGTAGTAACAACAATTGTGGTAGTAACAACAGTGGTGGTAGTAACAACAATTGTGGTAGTAACAACAGTGGTGGTAGTAACAACAATTGTGGTAGTAACAACAGTGGTGGAAGTAACAACAATTGTGGTAGTAACAACAGTGGTGGTAGTAACAACAATTGTGGTAGTAACAGTGGTGGTAGTAACAACAATTGTGGCAGTAACAACAGTGGTGGTAGTAACAACAATGGTGTCAGTAACGATAGTGGTGGCAGTAACTATACTGCTGACAGTGGTGGCAGTAACAACAGTGGTGGCAGTAACAACGGTGGTGGCAGTAACAACGGTGGTGGCAGTAACAACAATTGTGGCAGTAACAACAATGGTGCCAGTAACGATAGTGGTGGCAGTAACTATACTGCTGACAGTGGTGGCAGTAACTATACTGCTGACAGTGGTGGCAGTAACTATACTGCTGACAGTGGTGGCAGTAACAATAATGGCGGCAGTAACGACAGTGGTGGCAGTAACAACAGTGGCGGCAGTAACAACAGTGGCGGCAGTGTCAGCAACAATGACGGAAGTAACAACAGTGGTGGCAGTGTCAGCAACAATGACGGCATTTCAACAGTGGTGGCAGTGTCAGCAACAATGACGGCATAACAACAGTGGCGGCAGTGTCAGCAACAATGACGGCAGTAACGACAGTGGCGGCAGTGTCAGCAACAATGACGGCATAACAACAGTGGGTGAGAGTATCAGCAACTATAAACGTACCACATATAACATGAGTGAGCGCCTATCATAAAACATGCCATGTTAATGTTCCAGTATTTATGCTGCCCATCACGGTGATAATACTCTGGTGTTTCCCTGGTCACGTTATTACCAGCACCTCCCCCCCCCTCCCGTCCCGCTCGCCCTGGAACATTACTTGTAAATTCTTTCTGCTTTATATAATCTGGAGTTACGATTAATGTTTTCCAAGTAGGCAGTCATCTTACTGACGCTTATGTTCATGTATATGTTCTCGCTCTCTCACTGCGCTACCTTACTGATGAGCGTTCATGTTCATGCAGACTGTTCTTCTCTGCAATGCGCTCTTTTTACTGAAGTGCGTTCTTATTTCTGCCGCGCATCCACGTTCTTGAAGAGGTTTCGTCCCAACATTGTTCACATTTCTTCTGTGCATTTACGTTCTGTGAAATATAAATCTTATTCCGTGTGGCAGTGAACAGGAGCAGCAACCTCACTTTAATTCGACTTTATTCAATTACTCCGAGAAGGCAAAATTGCATGGTTTTGCCACTTAAGGTATTAATAATATGCTATAGAGTGCTATGTTAATGGAGTGGGGGGGGAGGTCAATGTCACTGTGTGAAGAGGTCAATCTCCCACTCCTATGGACAAACAGGGTCAGATCCCATTCATGGGGTCATAGGGGTCAACCACCTTGAGTCATCGGAAGTCAGGTGCTCCTCCTCACGTTGTAGGGAGTTGGAGGAGGTGTTAGCCTTTGACCTCATATTCGTGGGGAATATGGAGAACCATATCTTCAAAAAATACGTTGTAAAATTAGGTCCAGCTTGTTGAGTTGTAACAAAATGTTGGAGGTTTCCTCCTGCCTACATCTGTCAAGCACCTGTGATTACGTCAGGTGTAGTACAGATGTGCAGGTCACGTGGGACGGGTGTGTGACATGAAGACGCCAAATTCTTCCTTCATGTTTATTTTGATTCTAGATAATATACTGGGTCAACCTCCTCCCCCCCCTCCCACCACCACCCCCATCGATCACAACCACTCTAGGCCTAAAACTCTTAATTCCTGGGCGGCGCGCCAGAGAGAGAGGCTTTGCAACAGAAGCGCTCAACAGGCCGTAAGAACGACCCTGGCTAGCCTGCCTACCTTGACCTCCAGCAAGCGAGGCGGGAACGGCTGTGGCACTGACCTGGCGGTAGGTGGCAGAGCGCGGTGGACTCCCAGGCCTGGCTTTCACATCCCGCCGACACCCTCTCACCACACTGCTCACCGACACACTGATCCCCGCCCGCCACACGCGCCCCCTTTATTGATTCCGGACACCAGCGCATGGGCACTAAACCGGCCACACTCGGACTCACACACACATACTAATTCCCTCACACACTCATATTCATACAAACACACACACTAGTGTTGTCTTCCTCCCAGAGACTTGCTGGCATATGACCGCATGGCTCGTGTCGGTGTGGCTGGCAACATGTGTCGTCCAGGGGAACGCGGTCAGTCATTGATGCAACAGTCCTGAAGCTGTCTTGCCAGAGGGAGGGAGAGAGGGAGGGAGGCTACAGGTGGCAGAGCCGGGGATTGTCGACCACCTTCACTATCGCTTCTACCACCACCATTATCACTATAATCACAACCATCATCACAGCAGTATAATCACCAATGTCACTACCATCACCACCACAATCTTCAATGTCACTACCACCACCACCACCACAATCACCAATGTCATTACCACCACCACAACCAAAATCACCAGTGTCACTACCACCACCACCACCACAATCACCAATGTCACTACCACCACCACCACCACAATCACCAATGTCACTACCACCACTACCACCACAGCAGCCACCACAACATCACCACAACATCAGCACCACTCCATTAAATGTTAACATGCTACAACAACATAATTCAAATTTCTCAGCTTCTCAAGCCTGACAACAGAGTGGACAGCGCTTCGGATTCGTAGTCCGATTTTCCAGGTTCGATCCCCGGTATAGGCGGAAACAAATGAGCAGAGTCTCTTTCATCCTGATGCCTCTGTTACCTAGCAGTAAAGAGGTATCTGGGAGTTAGACAGCTGCTACGGGTTGCTCCCCGGGGTTGGTAACAAAAAGAAGACCTGGTCGAGGACCGGGCCGCGGGGACGCTAAGCCCCGAAATCATCTCAAGATAACTTTTCCCCCTGTCTTATCTCGACGGCGGAATAGCATTTTATTTTACTTAGTCGTTATAGTATTGAAGTTATAGTTCAGAGACAGACGACTTCTGCTCCACTTGTCAGGGTTCAATTGGAATCATTATATATGGAATATTATATAATTGAACTCATCAGCATTATTACAATTACTTTTGTTACAATTATCTCCTGTATATCAGTAGATTCTGCCTGTTCCTTACTACCTCAGTATCAGCATGCTCCAACATCAATACTCGACATCAAAAAACAACAACAATACGAGCCAAAACGTATTGTCCAGTCACTCCTTTCCTCGCCCTACACCCTGCCTTCCATGAGAGCCAAGCACCTGAAGTCTCATAGGTTCCCCAGACGACACCAACACACTACCATTACGCTGCCCGTTCATTGTTACAAGACCCAGATTCGCGCCAGTATTGATTGATTGATTGATGAAGATTAAGCCACCTAAAAGGTGGCACGGGCATGAATAGCCCGTAAGTGGTTGCCCTTTTGAGCCATTACCAGTATCAATAGCTGATACTGGAGATCTGTGGAGGTGCGACTGCACCCTGCGTGACGGGAGATGTCTCCCGTGGTAATGGGCGCCAGTATGATGTCACCGCCCATATATAAGGACTTGCCAGCGTCCAGCACAGCCACCACTTACGAGCTATTCATGCCCGTGCCACCTTTTGGGTGGCTTCATCTTCATCTTAACACATTCACAAGGGAGACATCTCCCGCCATGCAGGGTGCAATCGCACCTCCACAGATCTCCAGTATCAACTCTTGATACTGGTAATGGCTCAAAAGGGCCACCACTTACGGGCTATTCATGCCCGTGCCACCTTTTGGGTGGCTTAATCTTCATCAGTCAATCAATCCAGCACAGCAGATTACCCTTCTAGTGCTCACTGCTTCCGCATCTATCCTCACCTACAGGTGACTGTAGACGCTCAGAGCATTTTGTATAAATAATTACCTTAACCTTTGTTATTAACGTAAATTCATATGTGTATATTTTTCTTTTGATTGTGTTATGCCAAGTGGTCAAGGAATTTTTGGCTTTAATTGTTTAGTATTCTTTTTTGTAAGCAGTAAAGTAAATGTTTGTTAAGTTTTGTTATCTTAAATATTTTACAGTGTTTATTCTCTTAATCTTTACCCGCAGCTTGCACACCATAAAGGTTCCAGCAGATTTATGTTACTTTGTTTTCTATATTTTTTATTTTAATGTGCGTTTGGCACCACACCTGCCAGGACAGTTACTGTGCTCTCACACAATACAGTTTTTTCTCATGATTTTTTTGTTTCCATTTTACGGAAAAAACTTCCTACCACCCGGAGAGCGAAGAAACACTAGGTCGTTTAGTCTTTACATTTGATTGCAACTTTTCGTCTACAACGTGACAACTTAAACAGTAATATACACATATTACAGAGAACACGGTTATACTAAAATTATATGTAAGAATATATATATATATTTTGTTTTGAAGATATGTATTCCTTATTATTAATAGTTGGAAGCAATGATATAAGGACAGGTGATACTGGTGGAAGGTGTCTGCCGGGAAGGCCATCTTTCCACTGGGTCAAAGGCCATTAATTTTAAACAGTTGAATGTTCAATGTCAAATTAATTTGTGTGTTATTTCATCGTAGCAAGCTCACAGAGATGGCATCAGGGACTTACAGATAACCTGCGCCACCGAAACTCCTTTTCTAAACCCAGAGGGTAAGTTCTACTTGCAGGTTGACTCCCATTGCGGGTGCTGTTCGCCAAGGCGAGTCATCAACCCTACAGATGGATGGGTACGGCTAAAATTACAGAACATGTCCAGCCTAATACAGTACATTCAGTATTACGAATGTGATATTAGGATAGGCCACAGCTCGGGTGATCATAGCTTGAGGATAGGTTAGGTATCAGAGAGGAGATTTCGGTGTTGAAGGAACAAAGAATTGTTCGCACTAACGATAAATTCAAACACCTCGCGCGTAACATACTATATGTCAGTATTTTATTAATACAATAATACCAATACTAGTTTTATTATTGTTTATGGCCATTAAAATTATTACTAAAATATGCCATCATGAAGCATCCCAAGTTATCCTTCATCATCTCCCACCATGCAATAACACTAAACCATAGACCACTCCGGCCAGACCAAAGCATCCCACAGAGCAACACGTTACGACACTGAACATCAGTCCACAATATTACAGAGCATATCACCACACATCTCGGAAACACAGCATCCAAAGACATCATACCACAACATCACTCACCATCAACAGTCTCCAACAAAACATGGCATTCCATAACACAACAGAGTATCACATATAGCTTAGCAGTATCTCACAGCGTTTCATAGCCCCAAACAATCATTTACAACAGGGCATCTTACATGCCATCAATTTACAGTACCAAACAACATATCACAAGATCTCACCTCACCATCTCCACACCATCCCATAACAGCATACCACACTATCACAGAGTATACCAGCAATGTAACACACTATATTATACATTACACAACATCCTGCAACATTCAACCACTCCATACATGAATTTCATGATTGGTAACGTGGAACCTATACTCAAGCCGGAAGACTCCGGGGGGGGGGGAATTACAAGATCTTGCTTCATCTGCTTGAAAATTACCAGAGATAATTCTAGCTGTGCAGGTAGTGGTAATACCAGACCTCTGGTAAAGGAGAGGCCACAGAGAGAGAAAGTGACAGACAGACAAAGACACCTGTTCCTACTGCAGGAAAAAAAAAAAAAACGTTCGAAATATCTTGTTTTTTTTTAAATCTAATACAATTACTAGATTTTGCGAGTCTTCAGATCGAGTCCCTGCATGGTTAGTGTCAATATGCACCGTTTTCGTTTCTATAAAATTCCTAATATCAGCTAATGTACTTTTTTTAGCATCGTTCTTATTCTTACTTATCGTACACAGTAAGCAGAGAATTGTACGTTAAAGGTGATGCACATTTTCGTATGTTATTTGGCAAATTAGCTTTAAACAACTTGGTCTGGGTTTGATTACGTGGTTTGGCTTGGTACACGAGTGTTTGGGATAGTTCCCTGTTGCTCTTGTGGTTATTTAGTTCTATATGCCCGAAACGCTTTGCGTAATAGTGGCTTTAGGCATTGTATGTACTAGCTCTACCTATAAGTCAAACAATCCTTGTAAATATTTATTGTATGTATGTACCTTACCTAAATAAAATTGTATTGTATTGTATTGTATTGTATATGGATAATTCCCACTGTGCACTCTGGATTCTGAGATGCAATCACTTGAGAGAAACTATTTCCTCCAAACGACCCGCTGAGGACTTGCAAGTAGTTAAACTTACCAATCTCTGTTTTAAACTTACTTGGTGTTGAAACCGCGATTACAGTTTCTGGACATTCAACATACAAATAATTGATAGTAATAACTTGACCGAGTACCGTATATCATTTACCGGAAATAATATACCATTGTCCAGCTTACTAAAAAGGAGATGGTTCTTAGTTCCTCTTGAATTGATAAAAAAGTGGCTTGGTTTCTCTAAATAAGTTTATGCTAATCGTTAGTCTTGTCAGGAAGTAATTCAGATATTTAGTTACGCAAAACCTGGCCACAGGCCAAGTCAAGAGACTCACGGTCGTCGCCTAGCAATAGCAATGACATAACAGAAGATCCATTTGACTCAAAAGTAACTCAGTTAATTTAATTAATTTAATTAACACTTTCGCGCTCCCTGCGTTCTGAAAAAAACTTACCCTATGTGCTTTTGGCGTTTCGCGCGCCCATGCGGTAAGACCGAAAAAGTGTACACTCTTTTGACTGTCCTGACAATAATTGAAGGCGCACGTATTTAAATTTGGTATCACTGTGTTTGCAATAAAATTGTCTATAAGAACATACCTATAAAATGCCGCCAAAGCATAAGGACTATCAACACCAAATAAAAAACTATTCAGATCACTCGCCCAGAGCGCCAAACAGCAACAAAATGTTTCCACTCTCTTAATGGTTGCGAAGCCTACAGTTGTCCTAAATCGCTAATTGTGCTATCATTGGAATCGCAATAAAATTCTCTACACGGACATATGCATATAAATATAGATTCAATGTCGTAGCCCACCCAAAACAGTGTGGGAAGTGGCCGAAGTGTTACCCGCGGCGGCATATCGGCGAAACTCGCTTTGAAAAGTGTATATTCAATTCACTGTCCTGACATTATTTTTCGGTGTATGTATTTCATTTTTGTTCCAATGTGTTCGCAATAAAATGTTGTATAAGAACATAAGTATTAAAGGTCACATAAGGATGCGCTCGATCGGCAACATATATAAAAACTGCGTCGATAATACTCGTCGTGTCAATAATACAATTGTTTTACCACGATGATTCACTGCCACGCCGTTCTCTTTAATAAGCTGTTCGACTATTAGAAAAAACGTAAATTCCATGGCAAACATTTGTAAACTATTCCTAAGTTGATCGGATAATAAATGGATTTTATACAAATATTTTTTCTCGTGACTCCCGAGAGGGTCACGCCCGCGATGTTGTTAATAACATTGGTGACGACCACGGTCATTACGGATGCTCGAAAGTTAATGGATTGGTGAAACTATATTTATGTTTAGCTTGGACTGGTTAATAGTGAGAGATGCATATAAAATTTTTAGTCTAAATGTGCCATCATTAATAATAATGATTAAATAAACAATAATAATTAATCCCAAAAAATATTAAAGACAGAGAGCAAGATAAGATGGTTATATATTCACACACACACTCGCCTCACTGAGCCTCACCAACACAACCCGTTCTCGCAAATTCAATAAGTCAATATTGACTTATTAATTATGTGCATAGGTGACATACTTAACATAATAATTTCCCTTGAAAAGCTTCATAGAAAACACCGACCTTACCTAACCTACTTAGTATGTTAAGATAAGCATCTTATTGCTTCGTAATTACAATTATTACCTAACCTATACCTATAATTGGTTAAGTAATAATTGTAATTACGAAGCTATAAGATGCTTATCTTAACATACTAAGTAGGTTAGGAAAGGTCGGTGTTTTCTATGAAGCTTTTCAAGGGAAACTATTATGTTTAGTATGTCACCTATGCACGCAACTAATAAGTCAATATTGACTTAATAAATTTGCGAGAACGGGTTGCCCTGTTGATCAGAACTTGGTGTGTGAGCCAAAATTAATGTTAATAGTAATTACATAATTATCTCTAAAATAAAAAAAGTAAATAACAAGAATGTAATTACAATAATAATATACAATGTTAATAATCCATATATATATATATGTCGTACCTAGTAGCCAGAACGCACTTCTCAGCCTACTATGCAAGGCCCGATTTGCCTAATAAGCCAAG
>NC_091219.1:21963036-21980536 GCF_040958095.1 Procambarus clarkii | reverse complement strand
CAATAACACTGTAGTAACGGTATCACTGAGGGAACAATAACACTGTAGTAACGGTATAACTGAGGCAACAATAACACTGTAGTAACGGTATAACTGAGGGAACAATAACACTGAGGAAACAGACAATGAAGTAAGAAATTTAGGATCTGGTTGGTCCTAACTCTTTGGATCTCTTCTTCATGATGCTCAAAGCATTGAGAATTAATAGTACCGAATTTAAAGCAGGTGGAGCTAATACTCTCCTAATAATAAGCAGGTAAAAAAAAAGAGTAATATTGATTAATTTCAAGAATCACACTGTTTATTCTACCTGGGACTTTTAATTCTAGTGACTGTTATTCCTGGTTCGTAAATTGAATGATGAATATCCATAAATTGTATGTTTCATAAATTTGCCAATTATTTGTAATTTAGATATTAGATCATGTAGGGTTGAGGAGGTTCAATAGTTTCACCCAGGCGATAGGAACAGATATAGACAAGGTAGCCCTGACACCAAAAAGCAAGATAGAAAGAAAACCTGTCAAAGAAAACTGTTTAACACGGTAAACTTAAGAATATTAACCTTGGGATAAAGACGTGGACCAATATATGCCATGACAACTGACTACATCAGCTCTGGGCTAACCATTAAGCACAATAAGCACGTTCTTAGGCCACTAAGAAAAGGAGGCACCGCAGAGTACCGGTACCACATCTGTAGCCATGGAATATTAAGGAACTCAAGATTCATAGAAAGAGTTTAGAAGCATATTCTAAGAGAAGTAATTTTTATTATATATGCTCAATATCATTACACCAAATCAACAAGCTTTGTGTGTCCCACGACGTCACCTCTAGACCAAAGAATACTTCCCCTAGATGGGAAATATATAATTGTGACCCATATATATATAAAAGAGGCAGAAAAAGCAAGATTTTTTTTTTGTAACGGTAGAGTTTGCAAAAGTCTGCAAGCTCATGGACAGAATCATAATAATTCACCATCTGACCGTGAACAATTTAGTAAAATCAACGCAACTTGGTTTTATTCAAAATAAATCCAGAAACGGTAACCAGCTAAAGCTTTTGGTAAGGTGCCACATGAAAGACTGACAAGGGAATTACAAACATTTGGAATTACTGATAGATTACTAGAATGGATAAAATAACACCTAAACAAACAAATGCAAAGAATAGTTCTAAATGGAAATTAATCTGACTTCAGATATGTGGTCAGTGGGGGTACGACATGGGTTCTATTTTGGGCCCAACTCTTTTTTCATTGACATAGATGAGAATATTACAACCCGCATCAACAAATTTGAATATCACGCTAACATTTATGGAAGAGTGGGAAGTGAAAATGATACTGAGGCCTTACAAAGAGATCAACATGAACTCCGCAAAAATTCGTAAGACTGGGAAATGCTTTTTAATATCGAAAAATGAAAGATCTTGCGTTTGGGATATATAAATCCGTATCATAACTGCGAAATCAACAATATAACCTTGCAGTAGATTGATGACGAGAAAAACCTTTGAGTCAGAATCCACCAATCACTGATGTGAGCATTAAGGTATTTTCTAGGATTAAGTACTACATAGGTTAGGTGCATAATGTTTTGAGCACATGTTTTGTTTTATAAGCATCGTGAATAGTAAGTCATGTAATCTATACCCGGGAACATAATTGTTTGTTGTTGTTGTAATAAACGTCATGTGGATCACACGCTCGTTGCTCCTCCTGCTGAATTATAACAGTGAAGACGAGGATTAACACCTGATACAGAGAGCCCAGGTACAAGATGAGGTGTGGAGCATCAGAGAGAGAGCAGAGTATGTTGTGTGGACGGGCGGGGAAATTTTGCTAGGAAATTTCACTTTGCAGTCATTCATTTTTGTTTCAATTTTTCTAAGGGTGATTTGATGTTAGAAAAAATTAGGAATGTTGTCCTATTAGTAATTATTCCCGAAGTTAATGGGGAGATTATACTCGTCAGAATGTGGTCTAAGGTGAAGGCAGTCAGTAATTATTGCGGGTTCAGTGATCATGGTTACAATTGTGTCTTAAAGAGTTGAGAGCAATTAAGCTCAGTCCTTGAGCGCATTTTCTACCGCTGTACCCTTTTGCACTACCGCTCACAGTATGTGTGTAGGGTGTATAATAAATAAACTTAACTAAGTGTAAGCGTGGGTATTTACATGCACCTACATAAGAAAAGCATTCGTTCTGTAATCTACACGATAATTCAATAGGCACTGTTTTAAAAAGAAGGGCCTAGCATTGACTTAATTTTGTTGAACTTAATGAGTTGCAGTCTGATAATTTAAAGAAAATTGTGTTTAATGAAGACATTATGTCGCAGAAAATCAGTTGATAAATTGAATACGTTTATCCTGTGTTCAAATTTTCTATTGCCTCTTAAAAATAGAAAACAGTCCTCATCACATATATATAGGGTAAACTCTACAAGAATAAAACCAATCACCAGCACGCTTTAAAAAATATTATTATCTACGTCATTCTTTCAAATAATTTATTATGCACCATGTACCAATCAAAAAAGTTGTGGTGGAAATATTTCACTAAAGAACTTTGCAACTAAATCCTAATACAGTGGCATGCAAGGTAGTCTCTCTCCTCTGCAAAGAACAAATTATATTTGCTCGATCTAATTCCCAATTAATTCTTGCCCGAAACTCTATGCATATTAGTTACTTTAGGTATTGTATGTACTAGCTCTAGTACATACAATACCTGTAGGGTAGTGAACTTGCAGATGTGGGAAGGAAGATCTTGTTGACTACTTGTAGGAAGTTGGTAGAGTGCTTGATAGTCGTTAGCATGCCAGACGCAGTGAAAGGTGGGTGATTGATTATCATTTCTATGCCAAGGAATACCTATACTGAAGTTTGCAGAGAGTTACAGCTATATGTTGGATTATGGATTACCTACACACACACATATCTATGTATATATATATATATATATATATATATATATATATATATATATATATATATATATATATATATATGTCGTACCTAGTAGCCAGAACGCACTTCTTAGCCTACTATGCAAGGCCCGATTTGCCTAATAAGCCAAGTTTTCCTGAATTCATATATTTTCTCTAATTTTTTTCTTATGAAATGATAAAGCTACCCATTTCATTATGTATGAGGTCAATTTTATTTTATTGGAGTTAACATTAACGTAGATATATGACCAAACCTAACTAACCCTACCTAACCTAACCTATCTTTATAGGTTAGGTTAGGTTAGGTAGCAGAAAAAGTTAGGTTAGGTTAGGTTAGGTTAGGTAGGTTAGGTAGTCGAAAAACAATTAATTCATGAAAACTTGGCTTATTAGGCAAATCGGGCCTTGCATATTAGGCTGAGAAGTGCGTTCTGGCTACTAGGTACGACATATATATATATATATATATATATATATATATATATATATATATATATATATATATATATATATATATATATATATATATATATATATATATAGGGTTAGAACTGTAGGCTGAATTACCTGCAGATATATATATATATATATATATATATATATATATATATACACGTTCTAGGGCTGATAGAACCGTATTTATCTTGGAAGATTTATCCACTTGGTGAGGTGGATAGTGTAAGTGGCGAGTCAGAAGTTGGGCGACAACATGGTATAAGTGACTGATAGAGTCCTAATGGATTTGATCTGCAACCAGGTTATAATATCATAAAGTGTAGAGGTTTATATTCCCTTGTATTAAATGTGAATGCTTTATATACGTTATGTTGTGTTATTAAATCTGAGTAGTTAACAGGTTTTTGCCCTTGTCCTTGTGAGGCTTCACAGAAAGTAGAGAAGAGGGAGAGAGTAAGAACCAAGAACCATAGCTGTGGACAATGTAGTACAGAGTAATATATCAGAAAAGGGGATTGAGGAGGTCATACCAAATAAGGAGAGAGTGGGGAGTCACGGTGGGTGTGCACGTGACAATGTGTTGGAGCCGCATCCCTAAACACGTGAGGCTGAGTCCCTCTCCTAAAGCAGGAAGTGTACAGGGTGATCTCCTGGCAAAGAGTATAAGCACTCTACAGAATTTTGGGTTTGTTGTCCATAAGGAAGGACTGATAACCGACCATCATCGACATCATAATATTACTCAGGAGTTAGTCATCTTCTTGTGGGGTTGCGTCCTGGGGAGGGTCAGTAATTCGACCCTGAAGGGGTGGGGAGGGGGGTTGGACCTCGATATAAGCCTTACATGTGCTGTATGTATAAACTGACTGCCTGTCCCCCGGCACAAATTTGGCAAATGGCCAAGTTTACCTGTAAACCCTGTGACACTGCGACAAATGGAGCAAAAAAATTCAATTTGTCGCTACGGGGTCATCCCTACTACTCACAACTACTCCCAACAACACCACCACCACTACTCCCAACAACAAAACCACCACTACTCCCAACAACAACACCACCACAACTCCCAACACCATCACCACCACCACTACTCCCAACAACCACACCACCACCACTACTCCCAACACCACCACCACCACCATTACTCCCAACAACAACAACACTACCACTAATCCCAACACCAACACCACCACTACTCCCAACACCACCACCACAACTCCCAACAACCACACCACCACCACTACTCCCAACAACACCACCACCACCACAACTCCCAACACCACCACCACCACTACTCCCAACAACAACACCACCACCACTACTCCCAACAACACCACCACCACCACAACTCCCAACACCACCACCACCACTACTCCCAACAACAACACCACCACAACTACTCCCAACAACAACACCACCACCACTACTCCCAACAACAACACCACCACCACAACTCCCAACACCACCACCACCACTACTCCCAACAACAACACCACCACAACTACTCCCAACAACAACACCACCACCACTACTCCCAACAACACCACCACTACTCCCAACAACAACACCACCACAACTACTCCCAACAACAACACCACCACCACTACTCCCAACAACAACACCACCACAACTACTCCCAACAACAACACCACCACCACTACTCCCAACACCACCACCACCACTACTCCCAACAACAACACCACCACAACTCCCAACAACAACTCAAGACGCCATAGGCTCCAGAATGCTTGACCTCCTTCATCCACTTCCTACTGATAAATCACAGGGAATCTGAGCCGTCCATTTACCAGGTCGAGAGAGGTTGGCGGATTGGAAACTTTTCAATAACACGACTGATGGAATTCCTTCCCCTGCCGCTCACCTCTAAAAAAATTGTCTGTAAGTCAGGATTTAGGTGATGTGTTCCTTGGAGAGTTGTGCTTTCAAATGTCCCGCCAGTTTTGTTGGTAGGCGTAGATAAGGGGGTTCACTTGAGGCGAGAGAGAGAGAGAGAGAGAGAGAGAGAGAGAGAGAGAGAGAGAGAGAGAGAGAGAGAGAGAGAGAGAGAGAGAGAGAGAGAGAGAGGCAGAGAGACAGAGACAGAGACAGAAGAGAGAGAGAGAGAGAGAGAGAGAGAGAGACAGAGACAGAGACAGAGAGACAGAGACAGAGACAGAGACAGAGACAGAGACAGAGACAGAGAGACAGAGAGACAGAGAGACAGAGAGAGAGAGAGAGAGAGAGAGAGAGAGAGAGAGAGAGAGAGAGAGAGAGAGAGAGAGAGAGAGAACGCGAAGGGTATTAGATGGTATGCATTTCAAAGACTTAATTTTAAATCGGAAGCCACGAAAACTTTATTATGAATCACAATTAAAGTTAATAGTGACTGCCGTTACGTTTTTTATCTGAAATGATCACTAATTTTGACATTTGGCGCTGCGACGTCTGCATGGTAAAGCCTAGCTGACTGACACAGTAGACACGTGGTGGTGCACCCCCCTCCCGCCTCCAACACTCACACAGCTCCCACCTCCAACACACACACTCACACACACAGCCCCCGCCTCCAACACACACACACACCTCCTTCCTCCAACACACACACAGCCCCCCACCTAAAACACACACACAGCTCCCGCTTCCAACACACACACACACAACCCCCGCCTCCAACACACACACACAGCTCCCGCCTCCAACACACACACAGCTCCCACCTCCAACACACTCACAGCCCCCGCCTCCAACTCTCACACAGCCCACGCATGCAACACACACACAGCCTCCGCCTCCAACACACACACAGCTCCTTCCTCCAACACACACACACAGCCCCCACCTCCAACACACACACAGCTCCCACCTCCAACATACACACAGCTGCCACCTCCAACACACACACAGCCCCCGCCTCCAACACACACACAGCTCCCACCTCCAACATACACACAGCTGCCACCTCCAACACACACACAGCCCCCGCCTCCAACACACACACAGCCCCCACCTCCAACACACACACAGCCCCCACCTCCAACACACACACACAGCCCCCACCTCCAACACACACACACACAGCCCCCACCTCCAACACACACACAGCCCCCACCTCCAACACACACACACAGCCCCCACCTCCAACACACACACACAGCCCCCTCCTCCAACACACACACACAGCCCCCACCTCCAACACACACACACAGCCCCCACCTCCAACACACACACACAGCCCCCACCTCCAACACACACACACAGCCCCCGCCTCCAACACACACACAGCTCCCACCTCCAACATACACACAGCTGCCACCTCCAACACACACACAGCCCCCACCTCCAACACACACACACAGCCCCCACCTCCAACACACACACACAGCCCCCACCTCCAACACACACACACAGCCCCCACCTCCAACACACACACACAGCCCCCACCTCCAACACACACACACAGCCCCCACCTCCAACACACACACACAGCCCCCACCTCCAACACACACACAGCTCCCGCCCGGCAGTGGAGTCCCAGATGGATGTCATCACACAATTCAATTACGAGGTGATAATGTACACACGAGGGGGAATATAAGAGTTTATAACGTACTTCGTCACTTCTAATAACATATGTTGGTGTAATTAATGTCCCGCTCTGATAATCATCAATATTTTTCGGTGATAGTGTTCAAATATCGTAATAAACATCAATATTTTAAAATTTTTATTTTTTTCTGGTTAAACGAATGTTCGTTTATCAGGAGTCTTGTATACAGTGTCCTAAATGCCTCATTATCCAAATTTCTGCTTGCTACTTTGATATTTGGTAACTTTGCATCGGGAACTAATGTGAATTCTGTTGGCATGTGGGCCTGGAGACAGGCTTGTGTTATGTCAACTTTCATTGCTTTATTTTACAGATGCTGGGATCTGCCTTGTCCTCACCTGTTTCACACATTTTGCTCAAGCACACCTTACCATCTTCGGAGACAGAAGGTAAGTGAATATTTATGGGAAGATGATGACCTGTCGATGGGACTGAGTAATTATGCTCGGCCGTCGTGCTGGTCGGCCGCTACCCTAGGTGTAATCTGGTAGTTGTTTCTTAAAGAGTTCATTGTTCAACTTCCCGCGTGCACATCAACATCAGAAATATCGAGAAGATTCATGTCAGAATCACTAATCCAATCCTATCTATCAAATTGAATAACACACCTTCATCATATTATTTACATATTTAAACACATATATTACGTTACGTAATAATTAAAGTGGTATGTAATGAGGTATAATTACGTTATACCACATAACTGCTGGATAGCATTCCAGAGAGAAGACACTGAGACTTGTCGCTGCGCTGGATGACTGTCTCTCCACACAATGTTACTCCCAACATCACATTTACAACGAAATATAATGCAGGTTCGGAAAACCTCATCCTTCCCCACCAGACTTTTTATGTCATATGACGACTCCGTCATATCTTATATATTCGGGACGCGAGTCTTGGATTAAAGAGAGGGAGGTGGGATAGAAGGGGGTCCCCGTAGAGGTGGGATAGAAGGGGGTCCCCGTAGAGATGGGATGGAAGGGTGTCCCCGTAGAGGTGGGATGGAAGGGTGTCTCTGTAGAGGTGTGATGGAATGGTGTCCCCGTAGAGGTGGGATGGAAGGGTGTCCCCGTAGAGGTGGGATGGAAGGGTGTCTCCGTAGAGGTGGGATGGAATGGTGTCGCCGTAGAGGTGGGATGGAAGGGCGTCCCTTCCATCCCACCTCAAGAAAACGTATAATTCCTTAAACTCGTCGTGAGATTAACATAACTAATGTTATTGCAATAATAATAATAATAATAATAATAATGTATATAAATAAAAATGGACATGTTCGTTTATGCATAACCGCTAATCTCCGAAAGTTCTTCACAGATTGCTTTGAAATTTTCACACAACTTTCCTTTCGCATCCGAGCAGGTTTATATATGCGTACTATATAGATTTTACATGTGTGACGGTAAAAAACCCTGCTTTATCTGAAAAGCTGTGTTTTTCTTGGGTTTTTCATGTGAGAGAAATTTTCGAAACTTCTTTACCGAAAACGCAGTCAACTCATAACATTGAACGAAAAAGCAATGTAATGGCTTTGGGTGTACTCATGTCGAAAGGCCTTACCTTTAAAGAACACAACACAGTGGCCGTCACAACTGCAAGAAAAGTCACAGGTTGGATAACAAGAACTTTTCAAACTAGAGATGCTATACCGATGATGATACTCTTCAAGACGCTAGTGCTCTCTAGAGTGGAGTACTGTTGCACACTGACAGCCTCTTTCAAAGCTGGAGAAATTGCTGACCTGGAGAGCGTGCAGAGATCCTTCACTGCTAGAATTCACTCAGTAATACATCTAAACTATGGACCGACTGAAATGCCTAAATCTGTATTCTCTTGAGTGCAGGCGGGAGAGATATATAATAATTTACACGTGGAAAAAAATTAGCGGGGCTGGTCCAAACCTGCACACAGAAATAACACCACGTGAAACCAGAAGGCATGGCAGGATGTGCAGAATACCCCCGTTGAAGACCAGACGTGCAACAGGTACCCTAAGGGAGAACTCATCAGAAGCGTGAGACTGTTCAATACGCTTGCACTACACATAAGGGGCATAAGTGACCGACCCCTCACAGTGTTCAAAAGAGAACTCGATAAGCACCTCCTAAGATACCTGATTAACCAGGCTGTGATTCACACGTCAGGCTGCGTATGAATCAAATAAAAAAAAATTGCTGGACTGGTTGACCAGTCCAGCAACGAGGAGGCCTGGGCAATTACCGGACCGCAGGGACGCTAAGCCCCGAAACCAACTCAAGGTATACTCAAAGTATGAGTGGACTGTATTTTCGTAAAGTGGACTGCATTTTACTAATTTGTCCTGCTGGGTGTTATCCGACTGAAAAGTTTGGGTGGGGGGGGGGGGGTTATGTACGTTGCCTTAGGTATGGATATTGTCATAAACTACGAAATGTTAGTTTTACTACAAAATGGGTTAGTAAATACAGTTATTGCTTATCTCCAAAGTCGATATGGCCTGATAATAAGCTCTGGGTATCCTTCAATCACGTGCTGGGAACCTTGTTAGCTGAAGCCTTAATAACGACTTAAGATAACCTCGTGGTATTACAGGTCGACTGTGTTTTCTCGTCTTCTGAACTGCACCTGCCGGATAATTTATCAATACTGCAGTATAAACTGTTACCACTACACACAACATATATTCAGGGGAGATTAGACTATAATAGGAACAAGGACTTACCCATTCTGGGTGGGGTGCATATATTATAACCGAACTACAATATACTAAAAATCACTTGGCCAAGATTTTTTTTTATCTTATTTACTAGTAGACCGGGTACAATACTTCCCAAGGTAGCGAAATCGTGGGTTGAGTAGACGTCTATAGATCCTATGTCACGAAATTTACGAGAAGTATGGATAGTGCAAGCTGGTGTTGATTCTTGATTCTTGATTCAAGCTGGTACATGTGAGCGTCTCGAATGTCATGCGCACAATGGCATCGCTCGACGTCCCCTTCCCAAGCTCCACTGTGGACGCAATCATCAGCAAGGTTCCAAATTCGTCATTATCGACTTAAGAACATAAGAACATAAGAATAAAAGTAACTGGAGAAGGCCTATTGTCCCATACGATGCAGCTCCTATTTATAACCACGCAATCCTACTCATATACATGTCCAACCCACGCTTGAAACAATTAAGAGACCCCACTTCCACTACGTTACTCGGTAATTGGTTGCACAAATCAATAATCCTGTTAGCGAAAAAACAGTACTTACCCAGATATTTCCTAATCTAAACTTATCAATTTATACCATTGTTTCGTGTTCTGTCCTGTGTTGATACTTTTAATACTCTATTAATATCCTCTTTGTTATGTTCATTTATCCACTTGAACACCTCTATCACTATCATGTGACCCCAAACTCTTCGCCTTTCCAGCGAATGTAATTTAAGCATTGTCAATCTTTCTTCATATGTCAAGTTTCTAATTTGCCGGATTAACTTTGTCATCCTATGCTGGACGACAAAGCGACAGTGAGGGAAGGCGTCCAGTGACATCCTACGCTGGACGACCACCCTGAACACCCCCTAGGCATTCTAGTGAAATAATATCCATTCTATAGTACGGCGACCAAAAACTGCATAATCTAAATGGGGCCTAACCAAAGCAAGATATAGCTGAAGAACAACACCAAGTATCTTATTAGTAAAGCTTCGATTAATAAATCCCTAGTGTCCTATTTGCCTTATTATGAACATTTATGCATGGATTTTTTGGTATTAAATTCATACTAATCATAACTCCAAGATCCCTTTCGGAATATCAAAGACATCTAGTTCGTATCTATATCATCATTACCTAGTCTCAATACCTTACATTTGTCAGCATTAAACTGCATCTGCCAGTCTTTTGTCCATTTCAAAACCCTATTTAGATCGTCATGAAGTGATAGTCTTTTTCTTTGTTTATTTCCCTCCCGATTTTTTGTATCATCACCAAATTTGCAAATATTGCAACTCAAATCAGAATCTAAATCATTTATACATATTATTAATAACAGAAGTCAAAGGACAAAACCTTGAGGCACTCCACTTACATGTGGAGTGATTTAGGGAGAGAGACTTTAGCTTTACTGATAATTTGTTTGAGTTTGAAGTTTGAAGTTCGAACAAAGTTTGAAGAATAACCTCCCAGACTGAGATTGGCTGGCTGACCAGCGCCAGGTCAGGGTGTGGTTGCGACCTGCTCCCAGTGTGGTTGCGACCTGCTCCCAGTGTGGTTCTTGCTGTTGGTGTGTCCAGACTGGGGACGCGGCCCTCCGGCCATTTGCTTGATCTCATGGGGACCTGCCCCTTCCCCCTATCCGCCGTTCGGAGGCGATTGACCTAGAATTCTCTAGCAGGGCGTCGTACCTAGCTGTGGGAAGGGTAATCCTGGATATGTTACAGGTGAATGTGGCTGATGTTTGTGGGGTGCAGCGCCTCACGAACCATTGAGCACTTGTGAAGTTCAGCTCTCCGGCTGTTTATCAGGATTTGGTGGCCCGTTACGATGGTCACCCGTTCTCCCTCCCTGCTGATGGTGGTATGGTCATTGTGTCTGATCGTTGTTGCATCTTCACATATGAGGTTATTTTGAGATGATTTTGGGACTTTAGTGTCCCCGCGGCTTGGTCCTCGACCAGGCCTCCACTCCCAGGAAGCTGCCCATGACAGCTGACTAACACCCAGGTACCTATTTTACTGCAAGGTAACAGGGGCATAGGGTGAAAGAAAACTCTGCCCATTGTTTCTCGCCGGCGCCCGGGATCGAACCCGGGACCACAGGACCACAAGTCCAGTGTGCTGTCCGCTCGCCCGACCGGCTCCCACAAGGGGGGAGCTGAGGCGCTGCATGGCGTCCCCTTCGAGTTCTCGGAGGGGCTGCTCCGAAGTTACTACGGTAAATATGCAGTGGTGGTGCCCCTAAGTATGAACTCTGTCTCTTCTGGCCGGTGGTGGGGGGGGGGGTCTCGAACGGGACTCGGACCGTCGCTCTCCGTCTTCAGTCTCCGATTCCATCAACCATCACGTTGATGGATTACACCATACATGCCTATTACGCTGGACAGCACAGGACGTATTTCCAGTGTGGCCTTGAGAGGCACCAAGCGGCGGACTGCACTGGTGTGGCGGCGGCTCCTGTGAATTTGCTTCAGGAGGAGGACTTTCCCCCATTAGTGGCTCCCGACCTATCGCCTTGTGATGGTGTGGTGGGGGAGGCTTCCCTGCCATCCGCTGCCCATGTGGTGTTGCCGGGTTCCTCAGCCTGCGTGCCTGATGGTGAGGCTCGTAACGTGGGTGCTAGGATAGTGGTGCGTGCAGGCGAGCCCGCACAGCCGGCTTCCTCGCCTCTGCCGGCTCCCTGCCTCCTTTGGCGGCGCCTACCCTGTCTTTGGTTTCAGCTGTGAAGTGTGGACTTGTGCCCTCCGTCAAGGCTGCTGTGCTGTGGGATCGCACCCTGCGAGGTGTGATGCGGCCGCCGGCCCTGCTGGTGGGAACAATTCCGGTGATCAGTGGCCTGTGACCGGGCGTTCTCTGACGGTTTTGGGAGTGTCGCTACTTCATGAGTGGGCTGCTGTGTATGAACATGGGGACTCTGAGGGCTCCTCTGTGGAGGGCGATGTTGGTGTGCGGGGGACTGGTGTGGTGCCGGCCGGTGGTGTAGGCCTTGCGAAGATGGTGGCAGAGGTTCACGTGCCTGCTGCTGGTGCCGGTGCGGGTGTCTCTGTGCCTCATTCTGCGGTGGGGTCCCTGATGTGGCAGGTGGTCCCACCTCCTGTGACATGCTGCGGAGCTGCAGATAGTGGTGCATCCTGGGGCCTTGTTGTGGTTCTCAAATTGGATGCCCGCCGTGGAGGTTCAGTGCCTGGGCTGGTGGGTATTCCGGGTATTTCCCCTGACGTGTTTTCACCCTGTGGTGCCTCCTCCCGTGGTGCTGACTCCAGTGATGCTGCCCCCTTCCAGGGTTGATGCATCTAGTTACAATATTCAGCCTATCGATGTTTTGGATGACGACAACCTGCCCTTCGTGTGGGAAAGGGTGGCACCGGTCCCCCAATGCCCGTCTAATATTTGGGTCCCTCGAATATATGCCTTTGTGTCCCGGATTCCAGATGATATGTACTACCCTCGTGGGCGGTTTTCTCCTGAGGACCATCCTATTGTGTGGCTTCGTTGCGAGGCGTACCGTATCAGGTTTCCAGAGGTGGAGTATCTGCATAAACACTAGTTGGGGTGGCGTGTGTGGGGTTGGTGGGGTCTTCTTCTTCACCCTCCCCCCTCCCCTCGAAACCCATTGGTGGTGTGTGATATGGTTTGCGTGTATGTTGTGTTCTTATGTTGCTCCGTGTATGTGTGCCTTCTGGTATTTGTTTTTGAATGTGTGCTTTGTGTTTCCATTTTGCCGATTCCTGCGTGTTACGGTGTTTTTTTCATCTACGTGTTGGGTGTAGTTCTGTGATTGGTTCCCGGTGTGGTTCGGTTCTTGGTTCCCAGATCCTGTGTGTTCCGGTGTTTTTTCTGTTTGTGTGTGTGTGTGGGTGCGGCTGTTTTTTTCCTTCCTGGTTCTTATCTGCGTGTTCCGGGTTTGTGTTTGTGTTTTTTTTTTTTTTTTGCATTGTACCTGTGGCCCTTCTGGCTTGGTTTGTCCCTAATGCTTTGTATGCTTTTCCGTATGTACCCTTTGTGCTTCCTGTGTATATGCCATGTTTTATGTATTACGTTTTGAGATTGTTTTGTATTTCTTTTTGTGTTGCTCATTATGTTATATTCCTCTTCTTGCCTTTATGTTTTGGGCCGTGCTTGTAGCCCGTGTTCTTACTGTTCATTACTACTGTTCTTTGTCATATTTTTGTAAGTTTGTATTGTATTTATTGAACTCTCTTTTATAAATAATAAAAATGTTTTTACATGTGGAGTGACTTAGGGACGGAGACTTTAGATTTACTGATAATGTACTTTTGTAAAGTAAATTTTGAAAAATAACCTCCAGACTGAAGGTTTCAGTTATTCACAAGAGAAATAGTGTAAGTAAACTAGCCGTACCCGGCCACATGTTGCTGTGGCTCAGCTCCCACGTGCCTGAGGGTTTGTGAGGCGCAGCAATACATGCACATTGCTGAGCCACACAAACCCTCGCCTGTCCCTCTGTCCTCCCCACTATTCCCCTTCCCCCATCCAATCGTCCTCCCAACCATTCCCCTCTCCCCCGTTCCCTAGAAAAATGGGAATATCAAATGAACTGATGTTCTCATCACCGAAAAATAAGTAGAACAGTTAAAAAAACTAAATAAAAAAATAAAAATAAAAAAAATAAACTATACTCACGAAGTTAACAGTATGGTAAACAACACAGTTCAATTTCAACACAATGTCACACAAAATAATTAAATCAAAATGAAAATAAATCAAAATCTATGAAAATTAAAATTATCAATGCAATCGGAAACACTGAAATGGAATTGTAACATATTTAGTATATCATGTGTTGCTATTACGTGCAACAGATGGCGCTGTTTAAAAAAAAAAAAACATGATTTTCCCTGTCACAGGTGAGGCATGTATAGAGTAGATATATAAAAACACGTGCCTATTCAAAGCAACATTGTGTCAAAATTTCAGAACAATAGGTAAAGAGGATTCGAAGATTTCGCTCACATGAAAAACGCAGTTTTTTTTTAACTTATTTTTCCCGTCACAGACGTGACATCTATTTAGTATGTACAAAAAAAACCGCTCGAATGCGAATGGAACATTGTGTGAAAATTTCAAAGCAATCGGTGAAGAACTTTCGGTGATTAGCGATTTTGAACAAACCAACATTTCCATTTTTATTTATATAGATAGTGGATTTGCTTACGTGGCAACATCCTATTTTCTCTGGAAAGCTACTAAATCCATTCTGTGTGATAAAGTTAGTAAATTAGTAATGTTAATATATTCCTGACAGCCGTTTATAACTGGTATGCCAGGTGTTAGTAAATTAGGTGTCGAAATTTTTGACACGAAGTTGAGGAAGCCACCTTTATCCTCAACTTTAAAGGGAGATTCGACAAAGCATTAGAACTTTAGCGTCGGTTAGTTATATCAGGCACACCTTTATAGTAGGCTAATGTGCCCCATAATCACCATGACCTCACTTCCCCGTAGTCATTGATAACACTGTTAGGTAAGGAGTAACACCATCACCACAATCACCACCATTACCATCACAACCACCACCACCACCACCTCAATCATCACCATCTCAACCACCACCACCTCCTCAACCACCACCACCACCTCAACCACCACCACCTCCTCAACCACCACCACCACCTCAACCACCACCACCTCCTCAACCACCACCACCACCTCAACCCCCATCACCTCAACCTCCACTGCTACTATTACCATCACCACGACTACTATCACCCCACCACCATAACCACCACCTCAACCACCATCACTACCATCACCACAACCACCACTACCATCACCACCACCACATCAACCACCACCACTACAATTACCACCACCACCTCAACTACCACCATTACTCTCACCACTATCTCAACCACTACAACTAATATCACCACCACCACCACCATCACCACCACCTCGCCTACCACCACTATTATCACCACCACCACTACTATGATATAAGTGTTGGTAGTTGAGGTGGTGGTGATAGTAGTGGTGGTGGTCTCCGGGTTTGGAGTCCCTGTTCCTTCTTTCACCAACTTCGAGGTCAATTCCGGAGTTCACAGTTCCTGCGACGGCGCTGGAACCAATCGTATTGGCGTTTACCTTTTCATTAGAGACTTTCGGTGCCGCGGAGAGGGGGGACTTGCTGCTTGGGTAACAGCTTCTCCTCCGTACCAACCTACCCTGGTTTTGCGCCCTGGAAAGACACTCCAGACCGACAACCAGAGCGCAACTCCATAGTCTCCTCAGACTGATGGATGCCTACAACTATATCACCACCGCCACCACCTCAACCACCACAAGTACTATCACTACCACCACCACCACCACCACGACTATTATCACCACCACCACTACTATCACCACCACCTCAACCACTCATATCACCACCACCACTACCACCACCACCACCTCAACCCACCACCACTACTATCACTACCACCACATGTAAAGAGAAATTCAATAAGATTGTGCTTTCGTGTATGAAATTTCTTGGGAGCAAGATTCTCGGCTAAGAATATACAATGACATATTAATATGAGGGAAATATTTTATGAGGGTGGCGGGCTTGACCAGACACGCATACACAAGAGTGCTTGGGAAGGTACAACAAACTCGCCTTGCTCCAACGTTACGGTAATTTTCCCCAACCAATCCCAAAGTGTTGAGAATGTAATAATTTATACTTTATCAAACACACTTTAGGCCATAGGCATTGATAATAAGTTTATAAATATTATTAACCTTTTCGTAGATGACGAAATACAGAAATGAATGTTTGAATGAGCAATATTTGTTTATCTATTTTAAGTGCGTTAAATCAAACTGCTATTTTCACTAACAGGGTAATCAAAATAGAGAATCCATTAATAATTTTAAATATTGTATTTTTCTTAAATTTCTCAAATTCAGTTCAACTCCGTACTGCTGACAGGCCCCAGTGGACTATCTCTGGGCCTGTCAAAAAACAGTCCTCCCCAGTGGACTATCTCTGGGCACGTCAAAAAACAGTCCTCCCCAGTGGACTATCTCTGGGCCTGTAAAAAAACAGTCCTCCCCAGTGGACTATCTCTGGGCCTGTAAAAAAACAGTCCTCCCCAGTGGACTATCTCTGGGCACTTCAACGAACAGTCCTCCCCAGTGGACTATCTCTGGGCACTTCAACAAACACTCCTCCCTAGTAGACTATCCCTGGGCACTTCAACGAACAGTCCTCCCCAGTGGACTATCTCTGGGCCTGTAAAAAAACAGTCCTCCCCAGTGGACTATCTCTGGGCACTTCAACGAACAGTCCTCCCCAGTGGACTATCTCTGGGCACTTCAACAAACAATCCTCTCCAGTGGACTATCTCTGGGCACATCAACGAACAGTCCTCCCCAGTGGACTTTCTCTGGGCACGTCAACAAACAGTCCTTCCCAGTGGACTATCTCTGGGCACGTCAACAAACAGTCCTCCCCAGTGGATTATCTCTGGGCACGTCAACAAACAGTCCTCCCAGTGGACTATCTCTGGGCACTACTTATCATGCTATTTTCTCCGGGCTGAGCGTGTGCTGCACCAGCGACCGTAGTATTATCTAAAGTGGTCTCCAGGCCCCGACCTGTGGTCCGGGCTGCTCGTGATGCGGGAACTGCCGTGCATTACGCAAATGAGCCCACATTCAGGAGCACAAACATCTCGTCCCGGACCCGTAAACAGTCGACGCTGGGACAGACGATAAACATGTAGATTAAGCGCCTGCGTATTTCTTTTGAACGTTGGTTCATGCTCTGTTATTTTTTT
>NC_091219.1:21959635-21962536 GCF_040958095.1 Procambarus clarkii | reverse complement strand
CGTATTGTCCAGTCACTCCTTTCCTCGCCCTACACCCTGCCTTCCATGAGAGCCAAGCACCTGAAGTCTCATAGGTTCCCCAGACGACACCAACACACTACCATTACGCTGCCCGTTCATTGTTACAAGACCCAGATTCGCGCCAGTATTGATTGATTGATTGATGAAGATTAAGCCACCTAAAAGGTGGCACGGGCATGAATAGCCCGTAAGTGGTTGCCCTTTTGAGCCATTACCAGTATCAATAGCTGATACTGGAGATCTGTGGAGGTGCGACTGCACCCTGCGTGACGGGAGATGTCTCCCGTGGTAATGGGCGCCAGTATGATGTCACCGCCCATATATAAGGACTTGCCAGCGTCCAGCACAGCCACCACTTACGAGCTATTCATGCCCGTGCCACCTTTTGGGTGGCTTCATCTTCATCTTAACACATTCACAAGGGAGACATCTCCCGCCATGCAGGGTGCAATCGCACCTCCACAGATCTCCAGTATCAACTCTTGATACTGGTAATGGCTCAAAAGGGCCACCACTTACGGGCTATTCATGCCCGTGCCACCTTTTGGGTGGCTTAATCTTCATCAGTCAATCAATCCAGCACAGCAGATTACCCTTCTAGTGCTCACTGCTTCCGCATCTATCCTCACCTACAGGTGACTGTAGACGCTCAGAGCATTTTGTATAAATAATTACCTTAACCTTTGTTATTAACGTAAATTCATATGTGTATATTTTTCTTTTGATTGTGTTATGCCAAGTGGTCAAGGAATTTTTGGCTTTAATTGTTTAGTATTCTTTTTTGTAAGCAGTAAAGTAAATGTTTGTTAAGTTTTGTTATCTTAAATATTTTACAGTGTTTATTCTCTTAATCTTTACCCGCAGCTTGCACACCATAAAGGTTCCAGCAGATTTATGTTACTTTGTTTTCTATATTTTTTATTTTAATGTGCGTTTGGCACCACACCTGCCAGGACAGTTACTGTGCTCTCACACAATACAGTTTTTTCTCATGATTTTTTTGTTTCCATTTTACGGAAAAAACTTCCTACCACCCGGAGAGCGAAGAAACACTAGGTCGTTTAGTCTTTACATTTGATTGCAACTTTTCGTCTACAACGTGACAACTTAAACAGTAATATACACATATTACAGAGAACACGGTTATACTAAAATTATATGTAAGAATATATATATATTTTGTTTTGAAGATATGTATTCCTTATTATTAATAGTTGGAAGCAATGATATAAGGACAGGTGATACTGGTGGAAGGTGTCTGCCGGGAAGGCCATCTTTCCACTGGGTCAAAGGCCATTAATTTTAAACAGTTGAATGTTCAATGTCAAATTAATTTGTGTGTTATTTCATCGTAGCAAGCTCACAGAGATGGCATCAGGGACTTACAGATAACCTGCGCCACCGAAACTCCTTTTCTAAACCCAGAGGGTAAGTTCTACTTGCAGGTTGACTCCCATTGCGGGTGCTGTTCGCCAAGGCGAGTCATCAACCCTACAGATGGATGGGTACGGCTAAAATTACAGAACATGTCCAGCCTAATACAGTACATTCAGTATTACGAATGTGATATTAGGATAGGCCACAGCTCGGGTGATCATAGCTTGAGGATAGGTTAGGTATCAGAGAGGAGATTTCGGTGTTGAAGGAACAAAGAATTGTTCGCACTAACGATAAATTCAAACACCTCGCGCGTAACATACTATATGTCAGTATTTTATTAATACAATAATACCAATACTAGTTTTATTATTGTTTATGGCCATTAAAATTATTACTAAAATATGCCATCATGAAGCATCCCAAGTTATCCTTCATCATCTCCCACCATGCAATAACACTAAACCATAGACCACTCCGGCCAGACCAAAGCATCCCACAGAGCAACACGTTACGACACTGAACATCAGTCCACAATATTACAGAGCATATCACCACACATCTCGGAAACACAGCATCCAAAGACATCATACCACAACATCACTCACCATCAACAGTCTCCAACAAAACATGGCATTCCATAACACAACAGAGTATCACATATAGCTTAGCAGTATCTCACAGCGTTTCATAGCCCCAAACAATCATTTACAACAGGGCATCTTACATGCCATCAATTTACAGTACCAAACAACATATCACAAGATCTCACCTCACCATCTCCACACCATCCCATAACAGCATACCACACTATCACAGAGTATACCAGCAATGTAACACACTATATTATACATTACACAACATCCTGCAACATTCAACCACTCCATACATGAATTTCATGATTGGTAACGTGGAACCTATACTCAAGCCGGAAGACTCCGGGGGGGGGGGAATTACAAGATCTTGCTTCATCTGCTTGAAAATTACCAGAGATAATTCTAGCTGTGCAGGTAGTGGTAATACCAGACCTCTGGTAAAGGAGAGGCCACAGAGAGAGAAAGTGACAGACAGACAAAGACACCTGTTCCTACTGCAGGAAAAAAAAAAAAAACGTTCGAAATATCTTGTTTTTTTTTAAATCTAATACAATTACTAGATTTTGCGAGTCTTCAGATCGAGTCCCTGCATGGTTAGTGTCAATATGCACCGTTTTCGTTTCTATAAAATTCCTAATATCAGCTAATGTACTTTTTTTAGCATCGTTCTTATTCTTACTTATCGTACACAGTAAGCAGAGAATTGTACGTTAAAGGTGATGCACATTTTCGTATGTTATTTGGCAAATTAGCTTTAAACAACTTGGTCTGGGTTTGATTACGTGGTTTGGCTTGGTACACGAGTGTTTGGGATAGTTCCCTGTTGCTCTTGTGGTTATTTAGTTCTATATGCCCGAAACGCTTTGCGTAATAGTGGCTTTAGGCATTGTATGTACTAGCTCTACCT